>NW_025534385.1:112500-211163 GCF_020615455.1 Coregonus clupeaformis | reverse complement strand
TGTTCCTCTTGTCCAGGTGGGAAAGGGCAGTGTGGGAGTGCGATAGAGATTGCATCATCTGTGGATCTGTTGAAGTGTATGCAAATTGGAGTGGGTCTAGGTTTCTGGTATTATGCTGTTGATGTGAGCCATGACCAGTCTTTCAGCACTTCATGGCTATGACGTCAGTGCTACGGGCCGGTAGTCATTTAGGCAGGTTATCTTAGAGTTCTGGGCAATGGGACTATGGTGGTCTGCTTGAAACATGTTGGTATTACAGACTCATTCAGGGACATGTTGAAATGTCAGTGAAGACACTTGCTGGCTGGTCAGCACATGCTCGGAGTACACCGCCCTGGCAATCCGCCTGGGCTCCTGCGGCCTTGTGAATGCTGGGACCTGACAAAAGTCTTACTCACATCGGCTACGGAGAGCGTGATCACATAGTCATCCGAACAGCTGGTGCTCTCATGCATGCTTCAGTGTTGTTTTTGCCTCAAGCATAGAAGTGGGTTTAGCCTGCCTGGTAGGCTTGTGTCACTGGGCAGCTCAAGGCTGTGCTTCCTTTGTAGTCTGTAATAGTTTTCAAGCTCTGCCATATCCGACGAGCGTCAGAGCCAGTGTAGTATGATTCAATCTTAGACCTGTATTGACTCTTTGCCTGTTTGATGGTTCGTTTGAGGTCATAGCGGGTTTTCAATAAGTGTCCGTTAGAGTCCTGTTCCTGGAAAGTCAGCTCTACCCTTTAGCTCAGTGATGGATGTTTCCTGTAATCCATGGCTTCTGGTTGGGGTATGTACGTACGTCACTGTGGGGACGACATCATCGATGCACTTATTGATGAAGCCAGTGACTGATGTGGTGTACTTTCAATGCTGTCTGGAAGAATCCCGGAACATGTCTCCAGTCTGTGCTAGCAAAACAGTCCTGTAGCTTAGCATCTGCATCATCTGACCACTTTTTTATTAACCGACCGCTGGTGCTTCCTGCTTCAGTTTTTGCTTATAAGCAGGAATCAGGAGGGATAGAGTTATGGTCAGATTTTCCAAATGGAGGGCGAGGGAAGAGCTGGTATGTCTCTGTGTGGAGGAAGGTGGTCTAGAGTTTTTTTCCTCTACGGTTACATTTAACATGCTGGTAGAAACAGGTAGAACTGATTTAAGTTTCCCCTGCATTAAAGTCCCCGGCCACTAGGAGCGCTGCATCTGGATGAGCGTTTTCCTGTTGATTAATGGCCTTGTACAACTCATTCAGTGCAATCTTAATGCCAGCATTGGTTTGGTGGTGGTAAATAGACAGCTATGAAAAAATATAGATGAAAACTTTTTGGTAAATAGTGTGGTCTACAGTTTATCATATAAGATACTTACCTCAGGCGAGCAAAACCTCGAGACTTCCTTAGTATTTGATTTTGTGCACCAGCTGTTGTTTATAAATATACACAGACCGCCACCCCTTGCTCCTACGCAGAGTCAGCCGTTCTGTCCTGCCGATGTAGCGTATAGCTCAGCTGAATGTTATGTTGTCGCTCTCAGCCACGACTGCGAAAACATAAGATATTACAGTTTTTAATGTCCCATTGGTATGATAAATCAGACTTGCATCACCATTTTATTCTCTCAAAAGATTGAACGTTGGCTAACAGGGATTGATGGAAGAGGCTTTTACTCGTCACGTCGATCCAAGGCATCCGACTGTCGATATCTCCGTCTCTTCCTCACGCGAATGACGGGATTTGGGCCTTGTCGGGTGTCTGTATGATATCTCTTCGCGTCGCCGGTTGAAGAAAAATCTTCGCCCAATGCGGTGAGTAATCGCTGTCCTGATATCCAGAAGCTCATTTTAAAGCAGAGACGATGGCAGAAACATTATGTACAAAATAAATTACAAATAACGCGGAAAAACACACATAATAGTACAATTGGTTAGAGGGCTGTAAAACGGCAGCCATCTTCTCCGGCGCTGTTCTGTTCTGCAGCCCCCAGTATCACTCCTACCCAGGAGCTATCATTTGACACTTCTGTAACCGTAAAAGTCTGGTTTTCTGCACGTGAATATCAGAAGCCTCCCCTTCCTAAGTTTGAGTTATTCATCATGCTAGCACACTCCGCCAACCCTGATGTTCTAGCAGTGTCTGGAATCCTGGCTTAGGAAGGCCACCAAAAATTCTGAAATGTCCATCCCCAACTATAACATTTTCCGTCTAGATAGAACTGCCAAAGGGGGTGGAGTTGCAATCTACTGTAGAGATAGCCTGCAGAGCTCTATCATACTATCCAGGTCTGTGCCCAAACAGTTTGAGCTTCTACTTCTAAAAAACCACCTTTCCAGAAATAAATCACTGTTGCCGCTAACAGCAGACCCCCTCAGCCCCCCAGCTGTGCCCTGACACCATATGTGAATTGATTGCCTCCACTGTCCTCTCAGAGTTCGTACTGCTTGGTGACCTAAATTGGGATATGCTTAACACCCCGGCCATCCTACAATCTAAACTAGATGCCCCAATCTCACACAAATTATCAACGAACCTACCAGGTACAACCCTAAACTGCAAACATGGGTACCCTCATAGATATCATCCTGACTTAACTTACCCTCTAAATACACCTCCGCTGTCTCTCAACCAGGACTCCCAGCCATCACTGCCTTATTGCCTGCGTCCATAATGGGTCCGGGTATGGTCAAACGACCACCCTCATCACTGTCAAACGCTCCCAAAAACACCCCAGCGAGCAGGCCTTCCTAATTGACCTGGCCCAGGTATCCTGGATGGATATGGATCTCATTTCGTCAGTAGAGGATGCCTGGTTGTTCTTTAAAAGTAATTTCTCAATCTTAAATAAACATGCCCCATTCAAAAAAATACAGAACTAAGAAACAGATATAGCCCCTGGTTCTCCTCAGACTTGACTGCCTCCTTGACCAGCACAAAAACATCCTGTGGCGTACTGCATTAGCATCAAATAGCCCCTCATGATATGCAACTTTTCAGGAAGTTAGGAAAGAACCAATATACACAAGCAGTTAGGAAAGCAAAGGCTAACTTTTTTCAAACAGAAATTTGCATCCCAGCACTAACTCCAAAATGTTTTGGGACACTGTAAAGTCCATGGAAAATAAGAGCACTTCCTCCCAGCTGCCCACTGGACTGAGGCTAGGAAACACTATCACCACCGATAAATCTACAATAATCGAGAATTTCAACAAGCATTTTGCTTTGGCTGGCCATGCTTTCCACCTGGCTACCACTACCCTGGCCACCAGCTCTGCACCCTCCGCTGCAACTTGCCCATGCCCCCGGCTTCTCCTTCACACAAATCCACAGCTACGTTCTGAAAGAGCTGCAAAATCTGGACCCCTACAAATCATCTGGGCTAGACAATCTGGACCCTCTTTCTTTCCTAAAACTAGTCTAAATTGTCGCAACTCTATTACTAGCCCGTTTAACCTCTCTTCGTAACGCCTGAGATCCCCAGAGATTGAAAAGCTGCCGCGTCATCCTCTTCTGCAGGGGGTGACACTCTAGATCCAAACTGTTACAGACCCATATCCATCCTGCCCTGCCTTTCAAAAAAGTTTTTGAAAGCCAAGTCAATAAACAGATCACCGAAATTACTCAACCACTGACCTCCGCTATGCAACCGGCTCCCGAGCTGGTCATGGGTGCACTTCAGCCACGCCAAGGTCCTAAACGATATTTTTAACCGCGATCGATAATAGACAGTACTGTGCAGCCGTTTTCATTGACCTGGCCAAGGCTTTCGACTCTGTCAACCACCGCATTGGCTAAGTAATGAATAGCCTTGTTTTCTCAAATGACTGCCTCGCCTGGTTCACCAACTACTTCAGATAGAGTTCAATGTGTCAAATCGGGAGGGCCTGTTGTCTGGACCTATGGCAGTTTCAATGGGGGTGCCACAGGGAGTTCAATTATTGGGCCGACTCTTTTCTCTGTGTATATCAATGACGCCGTCATGCTGGTGACTTCAGATCCACCTGCCAAGAGATTTGGCTACCCATTTTGTATACATCTGGCCCTCTTCATTGGAGCTCGTGTTACTAAAACCTCCAAACGAGCTTCAATGCCATACAACACCTCTTCAGTAGCCTCCAACTGCTCTTAAACACTAGTAAAACTAAAAACATGCTCTTCAACCGAACGCTGCTTGCACCCGCCACCCGACTCAGAATCACTACTCTCTACGGGTCTGACCTAGAGCATGTGGACAACTACAAATATCTAGGTGTCTGGTTAGACTGTAAACTCTCCTTCCAGACTCACATTAAGAATCTCCAATCCAAAGTTAAATCTAGAATCGTTTCTATTTCGCAAAATGCCCCTTCATCATGCTGCCAAACATGCCTCGTAAACTGACTATCCTACCGATCCTTGACTTCGTCGATGTCATTTACAAAATAGCCTGCAACACTCTACTCAGCAAATTGGATGTAGTCTAATACAGTGCCATCCGTTTTGTCTCCAAAGCCCCACATAATACCCACTCACTGTGACTCCGTACGCTCTTGCTGGCTTGTTCTCACTACATATTCAACGCCAAAACCCACTGGCTCCAGGCCATCTATAATCACTGCCAGGCAACCCCAGCCTTATCTTAGCTTCATATTGGTCACTATAGCAACACCCACCTCGTAGTCTGCGCCCAGCAGGTATATCTCACTGGTCATCCCAAAGCCACCGCCGCAATTCCTTCCAGTTCTCCAAGCCGCCAATGACTGGAACAAATGCAAAATCTCTGAAGCTGGAGACACTTATCTCCTCACTAACTTTAAGCATCAGCTGTCAGAGCAATTTTTTACCAATCCTGCACCTGTACACAGCCCATCTGGAAATTAGCCCGCCCAACTACCTCATCCCTATATTGTTATTTATTTTGCTCATTTGTACCCCATATCTCTATTTGCACATCATCTCTGTGCACATCTATCATTCCAGTGTTAATACTAATTGTAATTATTTTTCCACATATAGCCTATTTATTGCCTTACCTCCATAACTTGCTACATTTGCACACACTGTATATATATGTATTTCTGTTGTATTTTTGACTTTGTTTTGTTTTACCCCATATGTAACTCTGTGTTGTTGTTTTTATCGCACTGCTTCTTTGCTTTATCTTGGCCAGGTCGCAGTTGTAAAATGAGAACTTGTTCTCAACTGGTTTACCTGGTTAAAAAAAGGTGAAATAAATAAAATAAATAAAATAAAAAATAAATAAATAAAAAATATGGTCGTTTTCTGGAATAGATTGGTTAGCTAGCTATATTTATATACTGTATATGGTAGTTTTCGAAGAGATTGGTTAGCTGCTATTTCATGGCCTGTACATGTTAGTTTTCTGAAAGAGATTGGTTAGCTAGCTATATTAATGTAATGTATATGGTCGTTTTCTGAAGAGATTGTTAGCTAACTATATTTATATATTCTATATGTTCGTTTTCTGAAGAGATTGTTAACAGTAGCTCGTTTTTTATTGGATTATGGTAGTTTCCAGAAGAGATTGGTTATCTAGCTATATTTATGGACTGTTATGGTAGTTTTCTGAAGAGATTGGTTTAGCTACACCTATACTTATAGACAGCAGCTTGAATGAGATGTGTGTACATATGTTGAAGTGTCTGTATTTTATTAAACACCGCAGATCTATTATCTACTGTATAAGCCAGCCATGTATTTACATCAGAATAGGTTTGTGTTTCTGGATCACAGTTGACCCATAAAGTCCATCTATCCGCTTTATCTTTGTTGTTGTCATCCCAGTGGATGTTATCCATTGAGTGAAAAACTCTCTGCTGTGTTTACAGTTGTCTAGCTGTATGTGCTGTGCACTTTCTGTGCGTGTGTGTGTGTGTGTGTGTGATGAGGGTTTGACTTTATTTTGCTGGTATGAAACCCCAGCCATTCCCGATCCATGCAGCACACTCTTTTGGGAGAGTTTGCTGCTCAGCACAAACACTGCCACCCTGTCAAACTCACGCACACACACACACACACACACACACACATGCACACGCACACACACACACAACTTTGCACACACACACACACACACACACACACACACACACACACACACACACACACACACACACACACACACACACACACACACACACACACACACACACACACATACACACACACACACAATGCCACTCCTTCAAAACCCCCATCTTCTTCAAAGGGCTACACAGTCATTAGCTATACAGGGAAATAAATAGTTGCTCCCCGAGAGACTCTGAGCCAACTACCTCTATTTACTTGTTCACATAACTCATACGGTGCATCCCAAATTGCACCCTATTCCCTCTGTGTCTCTGTGCACCAGAGCATTGGTCAAAAGTAGTGGACTATAATAGTAATTGGGTGCCATTTGGGACGCAGCCATAGTACAACTGAGTTTACTGTGAGGGGCAAGTCACTGCAGCTTCTGCTGCTGGGTTTGTTCCAAACGCTATATCCACCAATTTCTCACATTTGTGTTTTTTTTTATTTATCAGAAATATTGCTTATGGGTACCTTCATATGTGTGTGTAAAATATTTGCTGTTCTAAGATTTTGTATTAATAGATTTTAGATGTGTGTATTGAAATGGGTTTTGTTGCAAAACGCTATATTCCATTGTTGAGCTGAAAATGAAATGACATGTTCATATCCTGTATATTTGACTGTGATATGTGGTTGTCTGAGTCTCACCTAGCTATCTTAAGATGAATGCACTAACTCGAAGTTGCTCTGGGCTATATGAGTAAAGTGTAGTATTTTCATGATATCTCACATATTACTGGATTGATAAAAATGTTTAAACATGTTTTTAAATATTGATGTCACAATATAATATCAGTTCCAGTTTTTTGTTTAAAATGTAGTTATTTGTTACATGTGAGACTGTGTAAAACCAGGAGTACTACTTATTCCTCTGAGACTGAGGCGGATATGTACGCCTTTTGCAACAAAACATGATTATTTGTCTCTCTGAAATGAAACCATCAAGTGATAGATTTTAAACAAATACATGTCTGTCATTGAACAACCCCATGCCATGATTAGATGGTGAAAAACACACCAATCTCTTTCATAATAAAGCCAATTTTACCAACACTTTCGAAAGTGGATATAAGAATTTTTGGAATGAAACTCTTCACTTACAAACTGCAAGTAAATATTTATCCTGTGTTGTAGCTAATAAAAAGGAGAACATCTATTTATTTTTACTATGCAGTGTTGACCAGCAGCAGTTTGAGGTCATGTGCTGCTGGACTGAGCATGGAATGACCTGATTTTCTTATTGGGTTATTCTATGTTTCCTGATGTCATCGAAACTTAGCAACACACCTAGAGTTATAATGAGTGCTACTATGTGTTTGTTTCAAACTGACCAACCATTGTGACCGAAAGATTACTTTCCATGTTTTCAGCTTAATATTTGAGCTGAACTTTTTCAGCTTAACTTTAGTCTGCCTTGCCCTTTGACTGGTCCATGATTGGAATTGCTTCTGGTGGCAAATAGAGGAATTTATCAGAAAGAACTGCATCAAATTTTTCTTTAACATTCATTCTTAGACTGTATCACTGTATAATGTCTTTCAATACACCAAAGGTCATTGAGTCAGAACAGTTATAATTTTAGTAAAATGCCTCCATTACTTTAAACCAGAACCATGACCAACCAGTAAGTCATGGATCCTCTTCGATTTAATGGGAATGGCCGGCCAGGATTACAGAACTATTCCTTACAAGCAATTCCTTTCACTATTGCAGCTAAACACTGTAGCTAACTTTGGAAAGAGGTTTGAGAGGCTGGTGCGTTGGGGTGACATAGCCACAACTATGCCTGATGCAACATTTAATCCGATTCTGATGCTAATATATTGTGCAGCAGAAGGGGGTGTAGAAATGTATTTTCACGCCTGCCTATGTGTTGCTAGTTGTTGGCCACTTGACAATGAGCATGTGCTTGATAATGCAGATATTCTCTATTCTGTAGTGAACTGAATATGAAATTATGTTCTCTTCTAGGATCCGAACAGCTATTTCCAAGTGGTTTTGTAAACATTGTGCTATGCTGTGATATGGTTTGTACACAGTAACAGTTATACTGTATTGAACCACCCAGTTCATTTCCCAAACAAATCCATCTGATGATTATAGCTCCACCATTAATCCCTCTGTTGGTTATCATCTGATGATTATAGCTCCACCATTAATCCCTCTGTTGGTTATCATCTGATGCTTATAGCTCCACAATTAATCCCTCTGTTGGTTATCATCTGATGATTATAGCTCCACCAATAATCCCTCTGTTGGTTATCATCTGATGATTATAGCTCCACCATTAATCCCTCTGTTGGTTATCATCTGATGATTATAGCTCCACCATTAATCCCTCTGTTGGTTATCATCTGACGATTATAGCTCCACCATTAATCCCTCTGTTGGTTATCATCTGTTGTCAGATCATACTCTTGGACGTGGACGTGGCAGAAACCCAATCTGTTTCACTGTTTGTGTTCATCATGCACTTTACAGACAGCAGTTTCTCGCTAAGAGGAAATGTGGTTCTAGGCCATGTCCCAAATGACACCCTATTCCCTATGTAGTGGCCGTGCACTATGGGCCCTGGTCAAAAGTAGTGCACTACATTGGGGAATAGGGTTCCATTTGGGACGCAGACATAGTCTGGTTCCAGAATAATTAGCTGAAAGCCAGATGGTACACAAACACAACAATAATAGTATGTACTGTACACTCAACTGCATATGTTTTCTATCAAACTGCTTGACAGAAGAAACACTGCATACGTTTTCTATCAAACTGCATGACAGAAGAAACACTGCATGTTTTCTATCAAACTGCTTGACAGAAGAAACACTGCATATATTTTCTATCAAACTGCTTGACAGAAGAAACACTGCATACGTTTTCTATCAAACTGCTTGACAGAAGAAACGCTGCATATGTTTTCTATCAAACTGCATGACAGAAGAAACACTGCATATGTTTTCTATCAAACTGCTTGACAGAAAAAACACTGCATATGTTTTCTTTCAAACTGCTTGACAGAAAAAACACTGCATATGTTTTCTATCAAACTGCTTGACAGATGAAACATTGTGTAGCAATTATGTATGTCTGTTTTTATAACTGATTGCTGTAATCATTCGCATTCATTCACAGTGATATTCAGCATATTCTACTCTGTCTGCAGTAGCAGTACACAAACATTCATTTCAAAATAATATAACAACACAAATCCAACTTTGTCAGTGGTTTAATTGAACAAACATAGTCCTGTACATATTGGGCAGGTGAAATGTGTCAGAAGATAACTCCAACCATTGGATATGAATGTCATTATTACCTACCTACCTTTAGAGAGAAGTATATGGGTAACAGTTTAACATTGCATCACCAATATACACTGAGTGTACAAAACACTAAGAACACCTTCCTAATATTGAGTTGCACCCACAGGGACGCCTGGCCCATGTTGACTCCAATTCTTCCCACGGTTGTGTCAAGTTGGCTAGAGATGTCCTTTGGGTGGTGGACCATTCTTGATACACATAGGAAACTGTTGAGTGTGAAAAACCCAGTAGCGTTGCACTTCTTGACACAAACCGGTGCGCCTGGCACCTACTACCATACCCCGTTCAAAGGCACTTAAATATTTTGTCTTGCCCATTCACCAAAAATCCTTCTTTAACATGTTTCCTCCACTTCATCTACACTGATTGAAGTGGATTTAACAATTGACTTCAATAAGGGATCATAGCTTTCACCTGGATTCACCTGGTCAGTCTATGTCATGGAAAGAGCAGGTGTCCTTAATGTTTTGTACACTCAGTGTATGTATTAGCATATACCAGAGGTGTGGACTCGAGTCATGTGACTTGGACTCGAGTCAGACTCGAGTCATGAATTTGATGACTTCAGACTCGACTCGACAAAATGTACAAAGACTTGCAACTCGACTTGGACTTTAACATCAATGACTCGTGACTTGACTTGGACTTGCGCCTTATGACTCGAGAAGACTTGCTACGAGGACTTGTAATGACTTGCAAAGGCTTGCTAAGAGGACTTGAAATGACTCGAAACTAAAATGTAGGACTTTGGACTCGACTTGAGACTTGATGGCTTTGACTTTTGACTCGACTTGGGACTTGCCTCATCTTTGACTCGACTTGACTCGGGACTCGAGGGCAAAGACTTGAGACTTACTTGTGACTTGCATAACAATGACTTTGTCCCACCTCTGGCATATACTGTATGGATATGGATCTAGTTACATTCTCTCTGTCTGTGTTCCAGAGTTAAGGAGCAGTGCCTTTGGAACATTCTCTCTGTCTGTGTTCCAGAATAAAGTAGCAGTGCCTGTGGTAACATTCTCTCTGTCTGTGTTCCAGAGTTAAGGAGCAGTGCCTGTGGGAACCCTGGTGTTCCACCTAAAGGCATCCTAAACGGAACATTGTTCAACTTCGGGGACAAGATCCGCTACAGGTGTGTGACGGGCTACGTGTTGGACGGACACTCACTCCTCACCTGTGTCCTCAACACAGGAAACATGGCCGTCTGGGACTTCCCTGTCCCCATCTGCAGAGGTGAGACTGGCTTTAATAACATGGTGTATGTCCCAAATGGCACCCTATTCCCTACAACTACAGCCCTATGGGCCCTGGTCAAAAGTAGTACACTATAAAGGGAATAATGTGCCATTCTGGACGTAACAATGATTCCATCATATTGACACAGTTGTATTGGCCCTTGGGCATGTATTTCTTTCTAGATTGGCTCTTGAATCAGTGCAATCTAGTTTTCGATTTGTCTGTTTGAGGCTGTGGCAATAAACTAGGACGAAATTCCAACACACTATTGAATCTTTGATGTTCCACAGAAAATATAATGGCTCAAATACTGTAACTGTAGTCTTGTCGCTATGCAATCTGATTTACTGTTTATCTGTGAAGAGCCACTGGCTTTGATCCTTGTGGTTGACTTAGGTTGGAATTCAATCATAGAAGAATGCAATGTGTTTTCTCTCAGGGTATTTACCTAGGTTACATCTGAGGTGACTACCGCATTATGGCTGACACCACTGAGTATGGCCTAGTGTGCATCCCAAATGACAACTTATTCCCTATTTAGTGCACTACTTTTCGTCAGGGCCCATAGGGTCTAAAGTAGTGCACTATATAGGGAATAAGGTTCCATTTGGGACACAGTCACTACCCTATGCACTTAAAGATGCAGGTGATATGAGGGCTTCCTACTGTACACAGGAACAGATTGAATTGGTCATCATAGATAATAATGTATTTATGGGGAATGACATTTCTCCACATAGAAAGGCCACCTATCTATCCCCCACGAATAGTTCAAGATCTGACTGTTATCTTGATCTGTCCACAAGTGTACAGTGTAGCCTGCTACCCTCATGTTGATATGATAGGCAGCAGTTCACTGCAGGAGGCATTACTACACTGACCCTCCAAATCATGACCTATTGATCACTTATTCTACACTAACTCAATATATAACTAATACTAGGTCCTAGGATATTTACTGACCAAATTCCCTTTACATTTATTTCACAAACTAGTAGTATTGCGGTATCTTTTTTGGAGCCTGTGAATAGCTGCCGTTAGTTTCCACAGCGTTGGTTCAGTGTTCTGCTGTCTAACCAACCCTAGAACCCCAGTAGCTGCCGTTATTTTCCACAGCGTTGGTTCAGTGTTCTGCTGTCTAACCAAGCCTAGAACCCCAGTAGCTGCCGTTAGTTTCCACAGTGTTGGTTCAGTGTTCTGCTGCCTAACCAACCCTAGAACCCCAGTAGCTGCCATTATTTTCCACAGCATTGGTTCAGTGTTCTGCTAACCAACCCTAGAACCCCAGTAGCTGCCGTTAGTTTCCACAGCGTTGGTTCAGTGTTCTGCTATCTAACCAACCCTAGAACCCCAGTAGCTGCCGTTAGTTTCCACAGCGTTGGTTCAGTGTTCTGCTGTCTAACCAAACCTAGAACCCCAGTAGCTGCCGTTAGTTTCCACAGCGTTGGTTCAGTGTTCTGCTGTCTAACCAACCCTAGAACCCCAGTAGCTGCCGTTAGTTTCCACAGCGTTGGTTCAGTGTTCTGCTGCCTAACCAACCCTAGAACCCCAGTAGCTGCCATTAGTTTCCACAGCGTTGGTTCAGTGTTTTGCTGCCTAACCAACCCTAGAACCACAGACTCAGATCACATATGTTGTCTCTCTCTTAGGGGAAAGCCAAAGCAAGCTCATCCTTAATGATAATCTTTTGCCCCAGAGGTATGCAAAATAAAACATAACCACCAACCGCTATCTCCCTGTGCAATCTTAATGCACTGAGAGGAGGAGAGGAGGAATCCAGAGAAGAGGAGAGGAGAGGAGAGGAGAGGAGAGGAGAGGAGAGGAGAGGAGAAGAGAAGAGAAGAGAAGAGAAGAGAAGAGAAGAGAAGAGAAGAGAAGAGAAGAGAAGAGAAGAGAAGAGAAGAGAAGAGAAGAGAAGAGAAGAGAAGAGAAGAGAAGAGAGGAGAGGAGAGGAGAGGAGAGGAGAGGAGAGGAGAGGAGAGGAGAGGAGAGGAGAGGATAGGGGAGGAGGAGAAAGACAGGAGAAGATAGGAGGAGAAAAGAGGAGAAAAGAGGAGAAAAGAGGAGAAAAGAGGAGGAGAAAAGAGTAGAAGAGGGATAAGCCCTGCTGGCACTGGCAGGCTGTTCATGGCGCTGGAGCCTGAAATACTTTTTAAATGGCAAATTGGTGCAACATATGCTGGTGAATTGGCTGCTTGGAAGTGGTAAAAAGCTGCAGATTGAGGATTAAGTGGTTGTCTGAGACATAGGCTTGCAGCCCAAATGGCACGCTAATCACTATATAGTGTTCAGTACATAGAGCGTTATCTTCTCTCTCTAGCCGCAGTACATTCCTTTCAGGCCAACAAGGTGCAGGCAGTGCTGCTTGGGCCACTCTCCTCCTCTCCTCTCCTCTCCTCTCCTCCTCTCCTCTCCTCTCCTCTCTCTCCTCCTCTCCTCTCCTCTCCCTCCTCTCCTCTCCTCTCCTCTCCTCTCCTCTCCTCTCCTCTCCTCTCCTCTCCTCTCCTCTCCTCCACCCCTCTCCTCCCTATTCTCCTCCTCTCCTCCATCCCTTCACCCCTCTCCTTCCTGTTTTCCTCCTCTCCTCCGTCCCTTCACCCCTCTCCTCCCTGTTCTCCTCCTCTCCTCCGTCCCTTCACCCCTCCCCTCCTCTCCTCCTCTCCTCCGTCCCTTCACCCCTCTCCTCCCTGTTCTCCTCCTCTCCTCCGTCCCTTCACCCCCTCTCCTCCCTGTTCTCCTCCTCTCCTCCGTCCCTTCACCCCCTCCTCCCTGTTCTCCTCCTCTCCTCCGTCCCTTCACCCCTCTCCTCCTCTCCTCATCTCCTCCGTCCCTTCACCCCTCTCCTCCCTGTTCTCCTCCTCTCCTCCGTCCCTTCACCTCTCTCCTCCCTGTTCTCCTCCTCACCTCCGTCCCTTCACCCCACTCCTACTCTCCTCTCCTCCTCTCCTCCCTGTTCTTTCAGTCAGTCTCCAACCTCGTAGACATACAAATACACTGAAACATTGGGTGTTTCTCAAAAGGAATACCACCGTGCTCCGAGCACACAATTTGGACCACGGGAGGGTCGGCGTATGAGTCCAAATCAAAGTATGCAAACCGGAGCACGGAGGGCACTTCTCGAATGCGTACTCCATTTGTACATATTTTGAAGCATGCATCGATGCAAGCCTCAACAGAAAGTCTGCACAGAAATATGATGCAATTACGTAATCAATTACACAACATTTCCATTATCTTAGCTGAAGCGAGAGAAAAACACTCCGACTTCGGAATGAAATGTTGACGATTCACATCTCATGTGTTACCTGACTACAATATTTTATCTTGATACGTTAATAAATACATGCTGTGTACATTTTTTGAACGTTTACCTGCCTACAATACCCACTGTAGTTTGCGTAGATCGCAAGCCCATAGTAAGTCAATAGGGCTAGCTACTACTACAACTACTGGCTAGCTAGTAGTACTGTTAGCTAGCCATGGAGAATTTTTAGCTAGCTAGCTACCCACGAATACTTTACATCTACCTTGCATAACATAAACTATCTGGGTTAGCTACATTATTATGATTCACATATAGCTAGCTGATAGTTAGGAAGTAAAATGTTTGCTTTTTGTATATCTTGTTTCGTCTCTTGCCATTGTCCTGGCTGGAAGAAGTTTCAGTGAATGGGTAAGTCCATAGTAAGTCAATACGGCTAACTGGCTAGCCACGAAGAATTGGTTGCTAGCCTCCCACAAAAAATGTACATCTACTTTGCATAATATTTGTTTTAGGTCATTTTTGGCTGTTTAACTAGCTGGCTAGCTAGATTATTACGATCCACATATAGCTAGCTGATAATTATGAAGTAAAATGTTTGCTTTGTGTATATCTTGTTTGGTCTCTATTGTTGCCATTGACATTGTCCTGGCTGGAAGAAAGTTCAGTGAATGGGGTGGTGCAGCGTGAGGTAATACAGTAGGGGAAGTGCTTCTCAAATGTAATGCTTTATGTGTTCTCCACACTCTCATCCTCACAAGAATGTACTCAAGAGAACGCTAAATGTTCAGGTATGTTTTGAGGGCTGGTGGATGGGGATCGGCAGGAGGAAAGACTATTATTAGATATTGAGAAACAACCATAGTCTCTCCTCCTGCCAATCCCCATCCACCAGCGCTCAAAACATCCCTGAACATTCAGCCTTCATGTTTTGAGAATGTGTAGATTAGACAGCTCTCTTTCTCTCTGTCTTCCCTCAATTTATGTCAAACCACATATGAATATTCAAATTGAGACATGTTGATGGGGATGTGACTAACAAAGGTACCTAACACCTTGATGTTGCTATTTTAAGCTTCCCCAATCCCTAATTCACATGTCCCATTCATATTGCTGCATATCATTTCACTGAATCAGGTGCCATTCAGATTAAAAATCCATCTAATCTGACAAAATACACCATATTACTGTCCTGCTAATGTGTCTGGACCTAATGAACTGCTGAGAAAACCCCCATAACTGATCCAAATGGTTGGCCAATCAGGCAGGGTAGGTGCAGTTATTTCTAAATGAATGTGCGTTCACATGATACAGTGCATTCGGAAAGTATTCAGACCCCTTGAGTTTTTCCAAATTTTGTTACGTTACAGCCTTATTCTAAAATTGATTGAATTGTTTTTTTCCCCTCATCAATCTACACACAATATCCCATAATAAAGCAAAAACTGGTTTTACAAATAAAAAACAGAAATACCTTATTTACATAACTATTCAGACCCTTTGCTATGACACTCAGAATTGAGCTCAGGTGCATCCTGTTTCCATTGATCATCCTTGAGATGTTTCTACAACTTGATTGGAGTCCACCTGTGGTAAATTCAATTGATTGGACATGATTTGGAAAAGTACACACCTGTCTATATAAGGTCTCAAAGTTGACAGTGCATGTCAGAGCAAAAACCAAGCCATGAGGTCGAACAAATTGTCCGTAGAGCTCCGAGACAGGATTGTGTCGAGGCACAGATCTGGGGAAGGGTACCAAAAAATGTCTGCAGCATTGAAGGTCCCCAAGAACACAATGGCCTCCATCATTCTTAAATGGATGAAGTTTGGAACCACCAAGACTCTTCCTAGAGCTGGCTGCCCAGCCAAACTGAGCAATCGAGGGAGAAGGGCCTTGGTCAGGGAGGTGACCAAGAACCCGATGGTCACTCTGACAGAGCTCCAGAGTTCCTCTGTGGAGATGGGAGAACCTTCCAGAAGGACAACCATCTCTGCAGCACTCCACCAATCAGGCCTTTATGGTAGAGTGGCCAGACGGAAGCCACTCCTCAGTAAAAGGCACATGAGAACAAGCTTGGAGTTTGCCAAAAGTCACCTAAAGATTCTCTGGTCTAATGAAACCAAGATTGAACTCTTTGGCCTTAATGCCAAGCATCACGTCTGGAGGAAGCCTGCCACCATCCCCACCGTGAAGCATGGTGGTGGCAGCATCATGCTGTGGGGATGTTTTTCAGCGGCAGGGACTGGGAGACTAGTCAGGATCGAGGGAAAGATGAATGGAGCAAAGTACAGAGAGATCATTGATGAAAACCTGCTCCAGAGCACTCAGAACCTCAGCCTGGGGCAAAGGTTCACCTTCCAACAGGACAACGACCCTAAGCACACAGCCAAGAAATCGCAGGAGTGGCTTCGGGACAAGTCTCTGAATATCCTTGAGTGGACCAGCCAGATCCCGGACTTGAACCATATCTAACATCTCTGGAGAGACATGAAAATAGCTGTGTAGCGACGCTCCCCATTCAACCTGACAGAACTTGAGAGGATCTACAGAGAAGAATGGGAGAAACTCCCCAAGTACAGGTGTGCCAAGCTTGTAGCATCATACCCAAGAAGACTCGACACTGTAATCGCTGCCAAAGGTGCTTCAACAAAGTATTGAGTAAAGGGTCTGAATACTTATGTAAATGTAATATTTCCATTTTCTATTTGTAATACATTTGCTAAAATTTATAAAAACCAGTTTTTGCTTCGTCTTATATCGAAATAACCTGAAAGGCCGCTCAGCAAGGAAGAAGCCACTGCTCCAAAACAGCCATAAAAAAACAGACTACGGTTTGCAACTGCACATGGGGACAAAGATCGTACTTTTTGAAGAAATGTCCTCTGGTCTGATGAAACAAAAATATAATTGTTTGACCATAATGACCATCGTTATGTTTGGAGGAAAAAAGGCGAGACTTGCAAGCCGAAGAACACCATCCCAACCGTGAAGCACGGGGGTGGCAGCATCATGCTGTGGGGGTGCTTTGCTGCAGGAGGGACTGATGCACTTCACAAAATAGATGGCATCACAAGGATGGACAATTATGTGGATATATTGAAGCAACATCGCAAGACATCAGTCAGGAAGTTAAAGCTTGGTCGCAAATGGGTCTTCCAAATGGACAATGACCCCAAGCATACTTCCAAAGTTGTGCCAAAATGGCTTAAGGACAACAAAGTCAAGGTATTGGAGTGTCCATCACAAGGCCCTGACCTCAATCCTATAGAAAATGTGTGGGCAGAACTGAAAAAGCGTGTGTGAGCAAGGAGGCCTACAAACCTGACTCAGTTACACAAGCTCTTTCAGGAGGAATGGGCCAAAATTCACCCAACTTATTGTGGGAAGCTTGTGGAAGGCTACCCGAAACGTTTGATCCAAGTTAAACAATTTAAAGGCAATGCTACCAAATACTAATTGAGTGTATGTAAACTTCTGACCCACTGGGAATGTGATGAAAGAAATAAAAGCTGAAATAAATAATTCCCTCTACTATTATTCTGACATTTCACATTCTTAAAATAAAGTGGTGATCCTAACTGACCTAAAACAGGGAATTTTTACTAGGATTAAATGTCAGGAATTGTGAAAAACTGAGTTTAAATGTATTTGGCTAAGGTGTATGTAAACTTCCGACTTCAACTGTATGTGAGAATGCTGTTCATTGACTACAGCTCAGCGTTCAACACCATAGTGCCCACAAAGCTCATCACTTAGCTCAGGACCCTGGGGCTAAACACCTCCCTCCGCAACTGGATCCTGTACTTCCTGACGGGCCACCCCCAGGTGGTAAGGGTAGGCAACAACATATCTGCCACGCTGATCCTCAACACTGGGGCCCCTCAGGGGTGCGTGCTTAGTCCCCTCCTGTACTCTCTGTTCACCCAAGACTGCGTGGCCAAACACGACTCCAACACCATCATTAAGTTTGCTGACGACACTACAGTGGTAGGCCTGATCACCGACAACGATGAGACAGCCTTTAGAGAGGAGGTCAGAGACCTGGTGGTGTGGTGCCAGGACAACAACCTCTCCCTCAATGTGAGCAAGACAAAGGATCTGACCGTGGATTACAGGAAAAGGCGGGCCGAACAGGCCCCCATTAACATCAATGGGGCTGTAGTGGAGCTGGTCGAGAGTTTCAAGTTCCTTGGTGTCCACATCACCAACAAACTATCATGGTCCAAACACACCAAGACAGTTGTGAAGAGGGCAGGACAACACCTTTTCCCCCTCAGGAGTCTGAAAAGATTTGGCATGGGACCCCAGATCCTCAAAAAGTTGTCCCATCGAGAGCATCCTGACCAGTTGCATCACCACCTGGTATGGCAACTACTCGGCATCTGACAGTAAGGCGCTACAGAGGGTAGTGCATACTGCCCAGCACATCACTGGGGCCAAGTTTCCTGCCATCCAGGACCTATATACTAGGCGGTGTCAGAGGAAGGCCCAAATAATGGTCAAAGACTCCAGTCACCCAAGTCATTGACTGTTCTCTCTGCTACCGCACGGCAAGCGGTACCGGAGTGCCAAGTCTTGGACCAAAAGGCTCCTTAACAGCTTCTACCCCCAAGCCATAAGACTGCTGAACAATTATTCAAATGGCCACCAAGACTAGTTACATTGACACCCCCCCCGCACATTGACTCTGTACCGGTACCCCCTGTATATAGCCTTGTTATTTTTTACCTTAGTTTATTTTGTAAATATTTTCTTCACTCTTTCTTGAACTGCATTATTGGTTAAGGGCTTGTAAGTAAACATTTCACGGTACATTTCATTTCATTTTTCACCTGTTGTATTCAGCGCTTGTGACAAATACCATTTGATTTGATTTGATCCTGGTAATGTAGATCAGTTCTGTTAAAACAGACAGATACCCGGTCCTGGTAATGTAGATCAGTTCTGTTAAAACAGAGAGACACCTGATCCTGGTAATGTATATCAGTTCTGTTAAAACAGACAGACAACTGATCCTGGTAATGTAGATCAGTTCTGTTAAAACAGACAGACACCAGATCCTGGTAATGTATATCAGTTCTGTTAAAACAGACAGACACCTGATCCTGGTAATCAGTTCTGTTAAAACAGACAGACACCTGATCCTGGTAATGTAGATCAGTTCTGTTAAAACAGACAGACAACTGATCCTGGTAATCAGTTCTGTTAAAACAGACATATACATGATCCTGGTAATCAGTTCTGTTAAAACAGACAGACACCTGATCCTGGTAATCAGTTCTGTTAAAACAGACATATACATGATCCTGGTATTCAGTTCTATTAAAATAGTCAGATACCTGATCCTGGTAATCAGTTCTGTTAAAACAGAGAGGTACCCGATCCTGGTGATGTAGATCAGTTCTGTTAAAACAGAGAGACACCTGATCCTGGTAATGTAGATCAGATCTGTTAAAACAGACAGATACCTGATCCTGGTAATGTAGATACATTCTGTTAAAACAGAGAGACCCCTGATCCTGGTAATGTAGATCAGTTCTGTTAAAACAGACAGATACCTGATCCTGGTAATGTAGATCAGTTCTGTTAAAACAGACAGACACCTGATCCTGGTAATCAGTTCTGTTAAAACAGACAGACCCCTGATCCTGGTAACCAGTTCTGTTAAAACAGACAGACACCTGATCCTGGTAATCAGTTCTGTTAAAACAGACATATACATGATCCTGTTATTCAGTTCTATTAAAATAGACATATACCTGATCCTGGTAATCAGTTATGTTAAAACAGAGTGATACCCGATCCTGGTAATGTAGATCAGTTCTGTTAAAACAGAGAGACCCCTGATCCTGGTAATGTAGATCAGTTCTGTTAAAACAGAGAGACCCCTGATCCTGGTAATAAAGATCAGTTATGTTAAAACAGACATATACCTGATCCTGGTAATGTAGATCAGTTATGTTAAAACAGACAGATACCTGATCCTGGTAATGTAGATCAGTTCTGTTAAAACAGACAGATACCTGATCCTGGTAATTTAGATCAGTTCTGTTAAAACAGACAGATACCTGATCCTGGTAATGTAGATCAGTTCTGTTAAAACAGACAGACACCTGATCCTGGTAATCAGTTCTGTTAAAACAGACAGATACCTGATCCTGGTAATGTAGTTCAGTTCTGTTAAAACAGACAGATACATGATCCTGGTAATGTAGATCAGTTCTGTTAAAACAGACAGACACCTGATCCTGGTAATCAGTTCTGTTAAAACAGACAGATACCTGATCCTGGTAATGTAGATCAGTTCTGTTAAAACAGACAGATACCTGATCCTGGTAATTTAGATCAGTTCTGTTAAAACAGACAGATACCTGATCCTGGTAATGTAGATCAGTTCTGTTAAAACAGACAGACACCTGATCCTGGTAATCAGTTCTGTTAAAACAGACAGATACCTGATCCTGGTAATCAGTTCTGTTAAAACAGACAGACCCCTGATCCTGGTAACCAGTTCTGTTAAAACAGACAGACACCTGATCCTGGTAATCAGTTCTGTTAAAACAGACATATACATGATCCTGGTATTCAGTTCTATTAAAATAGTCAGATACCTGATCCTGGTAATCAGTTCTGTTAAAACAGAGTGATACCCGATCCTGGTAATGTAGATCAGTTCTGTTAAAAAAGAGAGACACCTGATCCTGGTAATGTAGATCAGTTCTGTTAAAACAGAGAGACCCCTGATCCTGGTAATGTAGATCAGTTCTGTTAAAACAGACATATACATGATCCTGGTAATGTAGATCAGTTTTGTTAAAACAGACATATACATGATCCTGGTAATGTAGATCAGTTCTGTTAAAACAGACAGATACCTGATCCTGGTAATGTAGATCAGTTATGTTAAAACAGACAGATACCTGATCCTGGTAATGTAGATCCGTTCTGTTAAAACAGAGTGACCCCTGATCCTGGTAATGTAGATCAGTTCTGTTAAAACAGAGAGACCCCTGATCCTGGTAATGTAGATCAGTTCTGTTAAAACAGAGAGACCCCTGATCCTGGTAATAAAGATCAGTTATGTTAATACAGACATATACCTGATCCTGGTAATGTAGATCAGTTATGTTAAAACAGACAGATACCTGATCCTGGTAATGTAGATCAGTTCTGTTAAAACAGACAGATACCTGATCCTGGTAATGTAGATCAGTTCTGTTAAAACAGACAGACACCTGATCCTGGTAATCAGTTCTGTTAAAACAGACAGATACCTGATCCTGGTAATGTAGTTCAGTTCTGTTAAAACAGACAGATACATGATCCTGGTAATGTAGATCAGTTCTGTTAAAACAGACAGACACCTGATCCTGGTAATCAGTTCTGTTAAAACAGACAGATACCTGATCCTGGTAATGTAGATCAGTTCTGTTAAAACAGACAGATACCTGATCCTGGTAATTTAGATCAGTTCTGTTAAAACAGACAGATACCTGATCCTGGTAATGTAGATCAGTTCTGTTAAAACAGACAGACACCTGATCCTGGTAATCAGTTCTGTTAAAACAGACAGATACCTGATCCTGGTAATCTGTTCTGTTAAAACAGACAGACCCCTGATCCTGGTAACCAGTTCTGTTAAAACAGACAGACACCTGATCCTGGTAATCAGTTCTGTTAAAACAGACATATACATGATCCTGGTATTCAGTTCTATTAAAATAGTCAGATACCTGATCCTGGTAATCAGTTCTGTTAAAACAGAGTGATACCCGATCCTGGTAATGTAGATCAGTTCTGTTAAAACAGAGAGACACCTGATCCTGGTAATGTAGATCAGTTCTGTTAAAACAGAGAGACCCCTGATCCTGGTAATGTAGATCAGTTCTGTTAAAACAGACATATACATGATCCTGGTAATGTAGATCAGTTTTGTTAAAACAGACATATACATGATCCTGGTAATGTAGATCAGTTCTGTTAAAACAGACAGATACCTGATCCTGGTAATGTAGATCAGTTCTGTTAAAACAGACAGATACCTGATCCTGGTAATGTAGATCCGTTCTGTTAAAACAGAGTGACCCCTGATCCTGGTAATGTAGATCAGTTCTGTTAAAACAGAGAGACCCCTGATCCTGCTAATGTAGATCAGTTCTCTTAAAACAGACAGATACCTGATCATGTAATGTAGATTAGTTCTGTTAAAAAAGAGAGACCCCTGATCCTGGTAATGTAGATCAGTTCTGTTAAAACAGAGAGACACCTGATCCTGGTATCAGTTCTGTTAAAACAGACAGATACCTAATCCTGGTAATAAGTTCTGTTAAAACAGAGAGACACCTGATCCTGGTAATCAGCTCTGTTAAAACAGACAGACACCTGATCCTGGTAATCAGTTCTGTTAAAACAGACAGATACCTGATCCTGGTAATCAGTTCTGTTAAAACAGACATACACCTGATCCTGGTAATCAGTTCTGTTAAAACAGACAGATACCTGATCCTGGTAATCAGTTCTGTTAAAACAGACAGACACTTGATCCTGGTAATCAGTTCTGTTGAAACAGACAGACCCCTGATCCTGGTAATCAGTTCTGTTGAAACAGACAGACCCCTGATCCTGGTAAACAGTTCTGTTAAAACAGAGATACACCTAATCCTGGTATTGTAGATCAGTTCTGTTAAAACAGACATATACCTGATCCTGGTAATGTAGATCAGTTCTGTTAAAACAGACAGACACCTGATCCTGGAAATCAGTTCTGTTAAAACAGACAGATACCTGATCCTGGTAATGTAGATCAGTTCTGTTAAAACAGACTGACACCTGATCTTGGTAATGTAGATCAGTTCTGTTAAAACAGAGATACACCTGATCCTGGTAATGTAGATCAGTATTGTTAAAACAGACAGATACCTGATCCTGGTAATGTAGATAAGTTATGTTAAAACAGACAGACAACTGATCCTGGTAATGTAGATCAGTTCTGTTAAAACAGACAGACACCAGATCCTGGTAATGTATATCAGTTCTGTTAAAACAGACAGACACCTGATCCTGGTAATCAGTTCTGTTAAAACAGACAGACACCTGATCCTGGTAATGTAGATCAGTTCTGTTAAAACAGACAGACAACTGATCCTTTTAATCAGTTCTGTTAAAACATACAGATACCTGATCCTGGTAATCAGTTCTGTTAAAACAGACAGATACCTGATCCTGGTAATCAGTTCTGTTAAAACAGACAGATACCTGATCCTGGTAATCAGTTCTGTTAAAACAGACAGACACCTGATCCTGGTAATCAATTCTGTTAAAACAGACAGACACCTGATCCAGGTAATCAGTTCTGTTAAAACTGACAGATACATGATCCTGGTATTCAGTTCTATTAAAACAGACATATACATGATCCTGGTATTCAGTTCTATTAAAATAGTCAGATACCTGATCCTGGTAATCAGTTATGTTAAAACAGAGAGATACCCGATCCTGGTAATGTAGATCAGTTCTGTTAAAACAGAGAGACCCCTGATCCTGGTAATAAAGATCAGTTATGTTAAAACAGACAGACACCTGATCTTGGTAATCAGTTCTGTTAAAACAGACAGATACCTGATCCTGGTAATGTAGATCAGTTCTGTTAAAACAGACAGATACCTGATCCTGGTAATGTAGATCAGTTCTGTTAAAACAGACAGACACCTGATCCTGGTAATCAGTTCTGTTAAAACAGACAGATACCTGATCCTGGTAATGTAGATCAGTTCTGTTAAAACAGACAGATACATGATCCTGTTATTCAGTTCTATTAAAATAGACATATACCTGATCCTGGTAATCAGTTATGTTAAAACAGAGAGATACCCGATCCTGGTAATGTAGATCAGTTCTGTTAAAACAGACAGATACCTGATCCTGGTAATTTAGATCAGTTCTGTTAAAACAGACAGATACCTGATCCTGGTAATGTAGATCAGTTCTGTTAAAACAGACAGACACCTGATCCTGGTAATCAGTTCTGTTAAAACAGACAGATACCTGATCCTGGTAATCAGTTATGTTAAAACAGACAGACCCCTGATCCTGGTAACCAGTTCTGTTAAAACAGACAGACACCTGATCCTGGTAATCAGTTCTGTTAAAACAGAGAGACCCCTGATCCTGGTAATGTAGATCAGTTCAGTTAAAACAGACAGATACCTGATCCTGGTAATGTAGATCAGTTCTGTTAAAAAACAGACAGACCCCTGATCCTGGTAACCAGTTCTGTTAAAACAGACAGACACCTGATCCTGGTAATCAATTCTGTTAAAACAGACAGATACATGATCCTGGTATTCAGTTCTATTAAAATAGTCAGATACCTGATCCTGGTAATCAGTTCTGTTAAAACAGAGAGATACCCGGTCCTGGTAATGTAGATCAGTTCTGTTAAAACAGAGAGACCCCTGATCCTGGTAATGTAGATCAGTTCTGTTAAAACAGAGAGACCCCTGATCCTGGTAATAAAGATCAGTTCTGTTAAAACAGACAGATACCTGATCATGGTAATGTAGATCAGTTCTGTTAAAACAGACAGACACCTGATCCTGCTAATGTAGATCACTTCTGTTAAAACAGACAGATACCTGATCCTGGTAATGTAGATCAGTTCTGTTAAAACAGAGAGACCCCTGATCCTGGTAATGTAGATCAGTTCTGTTAATACAGACAGATACCTGATCCTGGTAATGTAGATCAGTTCTGTTAAAACAGAGAGACCCCTGATCCTGGTAATGTAGATCAGTTCTGTTAATACAGACAGATACCTGATCCTGGTAATGTAGATCAGTTCTGTTAAAACAGACAAGACACCTGATCCTGGTAATCAGTTCTGTTAAAACAGACAGATACCTGATCCTGGTAATGTAGATCAGTTCTGTTAAAACAGACAGATACATGATCCTGTTATTCAGTTCTATTAAAATAGACATATACCTGATCCTGGTAATCAGTTATGTTAAAACAGAGAGA
The DNA here is from genome assembly GCF_020615455.1 of Coregonus clupeaformis. Taxonomy (NCBI): domain Eukaryota; kingdom Metazoa; phylum Chordata; class Actinopteri; order Salmoniformes; family Salmonidae; genus Coregonus; species Coregonus clupeaformis. The sequence goes on along the minus strand of NW_025534385.1, from coordinate 186,273 downwards.
TACCCGATCCTGGTAATGTAGATCAGTTCTGTTAAAACAGAGAGACCCCTGATCCTGGTAATCAGTTCTGTTAAAACAGACAGATACCTGATCCTGGTAATGTAGATCAGTTCTGTTAAAACAGACAGATACCTGATCCTGGTAATTTAGATCAGTTCTGTTAAAACAGACAGATACATGATCCTGTTATTCAGTTCTATTAAAATAGACATATACCTGATCCTGGTAATCAGTTATGTTAAAACAGAGAGATACCCGATCCTGGTAATGTAGATCAGTTCTGTTAATACAGAGAGACCCCTGATCCTGGTAATGTAGATCAGTTCTGTTAAAACAGAGATACCCCTGATACTGGTAATGTAGATCAGTTATGTTAAAACAGACATATACCTGATCCTGGTAATGTAGATCAGTTCTGTTAAAACAGACAGATACCTTATCCTGGTAATGTAGATCAGTTCTGTTAAAACAGACAGACACCTGATCCTGGTAATCAGTTATGTTAAAACAGACAGATATCTGATCCTGGTAATGTAGATCAGTTCTGTTAAAACAGACAGATACCTGATCCTGGTAATTTAGATCAGTTCTGTTAAAACAGACAGATACCTGATCCTGGTAATGTAGATCAGTTCTGTTAAAACAGACAGACAACTAATCCTGGTAATCAGTTCTGTTAAAACAGACAGATACCTGATCCTGGTAATCAGTTCTGTTAAAACAGACAGACCCCTGATCCTGGTAACCAGTTCTGTTAAAACAGACAGACCCCTGAACCTGGTAATCAGTTCTGTTAAAACAGACAGATACATGATCCTGGTAATCAGTTCTGTTAAAACAGACAGATACATGATCCTGGTATTCATTTCTATTAAAATAGTCAGATACCTGATCCTGGTAATCAGTTCTGTTAAAACAGAGAGATACCCGATCCTGGTAATGTAGATCAGTTCTGTTAAAACAGAGAGACACCTGATCCTGGTAATGTAGATCAGTTCTGTAAAAACAGACAGATACCTGATCCTGGTAATGTAGATCAGTTCTGTTAAAACAGAGAGACCCCTGATCCTGGTAATGTAGATCAGTTCTGTTAAAACAGACAGATACCTGATCCTGGTAATGTAGATCAGTTCTGTTAAAACAGACAGACACCTGATCCTGGTAATCAGTTCTGTTAAAACAGACAGATACCTGATCCTGGTAATGTAGATCAGTTCTGTTAAAACAGACAGATACATGATCCTGTTATTCAGTTCTATTAAAATAGACATATACCTGATCCTGGTAATCAGTTATGTTAAAACAGAGAGATACCCGATCCTGGTAATGTAGATCAGTTCTGTTAAAACAGAGAGACCCCTGATCCTGGTAATAAAGATCAGTTATGTTAAAACAGACAGACACCTGATCCTGGTAATCAGTTCTGTTAAAACAGACAGATACCTGATCCTGGTAATGTAGATCAGTTCTGTTAAAACAGACAGATTCCTGATCCTGGTAATTTAGATCAGTTCTGTTAAAACAGACAGATACATGATCCTGTTATTCAGTTCTATTAAAATAGACATATACCTGATCCTGGTAATCAGTTATGTTAAAACAGAGAGATACCAGATCCTGGTAATGTAGATCAGTTCTGTTAATACAGAGAGACCCCTGATCCTGGTAATGTAGATCAGTTCTGTTAAAACAGACAGATACCTTATCCTGGTAATGTAGATCAGTTCTGTTAAAACAGACAGACACCTGATCCTGGTAATCAGTTATGTTAAAACAGACAGATATCTGATCCTGGTAATGTAGATCAGTTCTGTTAAAACAGACAGATACCTGATCCTGGTAATTTAGATCAGTTCTGTTAAAACAGACAGATACCTGATCCTGGTAATGTAGATCAGTTCTGTTAAAACAGACAGACACCTGATCCTGGTAATCAGTTCTGTTAAAACAGACAGATACCTGATCCTGGTAATCAGTTCTGTTAAAACAGACAGACCCCTGATCCTGGTAACCAGTTCTGTTAAAACATACAGACCCCTGATCCTGGTAATCAGTTCTGTTAAAACAGACAGATACATGATCATGGTAATCAGTTCTGTTAAAACAGACAGATACATGATCCTGGTATTCAGTTCTATTAAAATAGTCAGATACCTGATCCTGGTAATCAGTTCTGTTAAAACAGAGAGATACCCGATCCTGGTAATGTAGATCAGTTCTGTTAAAACAGAGAGACACCTGATCCTGGTAATGTAGATCAGTTCTCTAAAAACAGACAGATACCTGATCCTGGTAATGTAGATCAGTTCTGTTAAAACAGACAGATACCTGATCCTGCTAATGTAGATCACTTCTATTAAAACAGACAGATACCTGATCGTGGTAATGTAGATCAGTTCTGTTAAAACAGAGCGACCCCTGATCCTGGTAATGTAGATCAGTTCTGTTAAAACAGACAGAGACCTGATCCTGGTAATGTAGTTCAGTTCTGTTAAAACAGACAGATACCTGATCCTGGTAATGTAGGTCAGTTCTGTTAAAACAGACAGATACATGATCCTGTTATTCAGTTCTATTAAAATAGACATATACCTGATCCTGGTAATCAGTTATGTTAAAACAGAGAGATACCCGATCCTGGTAATGTAGATCAGTTCTGTTAAACAGAGAGACCCCTGATCCTGGTAATGTAGATTAGTTCTGTTAAAACAGAGAGACCCCTGATCCTGGTAATGTAGATCAGTTATGTTAAAACAGACATATACCCGATCCTGGTAATGTAGATCAGTTCTGTTAAAACAGACAGATACCTTATCCTGGTAATGTAGATCAGTTCTGTTAAAACAGACAGACACCTGATCCTGGTAATGTAGATCAGTTCTGTTAAAACAGACAGATACATGATCCTGGTAACGTAGATCATTTCTGTTAAAACAGACAGATACCTGATCCTGGTAATGTAGATCAGTTCTGTTAAAACAGACAGATACCTGATCCTGGTAATATAGATCAGTTATGTTAAAACAGACATATACCTGATCCTGGTAATGTAGATCAGTTCTGTTAAAACAGACAGATACCTGATCCTGGTAATGTAGATCAGTTCTGTTAAAACAGACAGACACCTGATCCTGGTAATCAGTTCTGTTAAAACAGACAGATACATGATCCTGGTAATCAGTTCTGTTAAAACAGACAGACCCCTGATCCTGGTAACCAGTTCTGTTAAAACAGACAGACACCTGATCCTGGTAATCAGTTCTGTTAAAACAGACAGATACATGATCCTGGTATTCAGTTCTATTAAAATAGTCAGATACCTGATCCTGGTAATCAGTTCTGTTAAAACAGAGAGATACCCGATCCTGGTAATGTAGATCAGTACTGTTAAAACAGAGAGACACCTGATACTGGTAATGTAGATCAGTTCTGTTAAAACAGAGAGACCCCTGATCCTGGTAATGTAGATCAGTTCTGTTAAAACAGATAGACACATGATCCTGGGAATGTAGATGTTCTGTTAAAACAGACAGATACCTGATCCTGGTAATGTAGATCAGTTATGTTAAAACAGACCGATACCTGATCCTGGTAATGTAGATCAGTTCTGTTAAAACAGACAGATACCTTATCCTGGTAATGTAGATCAGTTATGTTAAAACAGACATATACCTGATCCTGGTAATGTAGATCAGTTCTGTTAAAACAGACAGATACCTGATCCTGGTAATGTAGATCAGTTCTGTTAAAACAGATAGACACCTGATCCTGGTAATCAGTTCTGTTAAAAAAGACAGATACCTGATCCTGGTAATGTAGATCAGTTATGTTAAAACAGACATATACCTGATCCTGGTAATGTAGATCAGTTCTGTTAAAACAGACAGATACCTTATCCTGGTAATGTAGATCAGTTCTGTTAAAACAGACAGACACCTGATCCTGGTATACAGTTCTGTTAAAACAGACAGATACATGATCCTGGTAATGTAGATCAGTTCTGTTAAAACAGACAGATACCTGATCCTGGTAATTTAGATCAGTTCTGTTAAAACAGACAGATACCTGATCCTGGTAATGTAGATCAGTTCTGTTAAAACAGATAGACACCTGATCCTGGTAATCAGTTCTGTTAAAAAAGACAGATACCTGATCCTGGTAATGTAGATCAGTTATGTTAAAACAGACATATACCTGATCCTGGTAATGTAGATCAGTTCTGTTAAAACAGACAGATACCTTATCCTGGTAATGTAGATCAGTTCTGTTAAAACAGACAGACACCTGATCCTGGTATACAGTTCTGTTAAAACAGACAGATACATGATCCTGGTAATGTAGATCAGTTCTGTTAAAACAGACAGACCCCTGATCCTGGTAACCAGTTCTGTTAAAACAGACAGACCCCTGATCCTGGTAATCAGTTCTGTTAAAACAGACATACACCTGATCCAGGTAATCAGTTCTGTTAAAACAGACAGATACATGATCCTGGTATTCAGTTCTATTAAAATAGACATATACCTGATCCTGGTAATCAGTTATGTTAAAACAGAGAGATACCCGATCCTGGTAATGTAGATCAGTTCTGTTAAAACAGAGAGAACCCTGATCCTGGTAATGTAGATTAGTTCTGTTAAAACAGAGAGACCCCTGATCCTGGTAATGTAGATCAGTTATGTTAAAACAGACATATACCCGATCCTTTAATGCAGGGAAACTTAAATCCGTTCTACCTCATTTCTACCAGCATGTTAAATGTGCAACCAGAGGGGAAAAAACTCTAGACCACCTTTACTCCACACACAGAGACGCATACAAAGCTCTCCCTCGCCCTCCATTTGGCAAATCTGACCATAACTCTATCCTCCTGATTCCTGCTTATAAGCAAAAACTGAAGCAGGAAGCACCAGTGATTCGGCTAATAAAAAAGTGGTCAGATGACGCAGATGCTAAGCTACAGGACTGTTTTGCTAGCACAGACTGGAACATGTTCCGGGATTCTTCAGACAGCATTGAGGAGTACACCACATCAGTCACTGGCTTCATCAATAAGTGCATCGATGATGTCGTCCCCACAGTGACCGTATCGTACATACCCCCAACCAGAAGCCATGGATTACAGGAAACATCCGCACTGAGCTAAAGGGTAGAGCTGCCGCTTTCAAGGAACGGGACTCTAACCCGGACGCTTATAAGAAATCCCGCTATGACCTCCGACGAACCATCAAACAGGCAAAGAGTCAATACAGGTCTAAGATTGAATCATACTACACTGGCTCTGACGCTCGTCGGATGTGGCAGGGCTTGAAAACTATTACAGACTACAAAGGGAAGCACAGCCGCGAGCTGCCCAGTGACACAAGCCTACCAGACGAGCTAAACCACTTCTATGCTCGCTTCGAGGCAAGCAACACTGAAGCATGCATGAGAGCACCAGCTGTTCCGGACGACTATGTGATCACGCTCTCCGTAGCCGATGTGAGTAAGACTTTTAAGCAGGTCAACATTCACAAGGCCGCAGGGCCAGACGGATTACCAGGACGTGTACTCCGAGCATGTGCTGACCAACTGGCAAGTGTCTTCACTGACATTTTCAACATGTCCCTGACTGAGTCTGTAATACCAACATGTTTCAAGCAGACCACCATAGTCCCCGTGCCCAAGAACTCTAAGATAACCTGCCTAAATGACTACCGACCCGTAGCACTGACGTCTGTAGCCATGAAGTGCTTTGAAAGACTGGTCATGGCTCACATCAACAGCATAATCCCAGAAACCCTAGACCCACTCCAATTTGCATACCGCCCCAACAGATCCACAGATGATGCAATCTCTATCGCACTCCACACTGCCCTTTCCCACCTGGACAAGAGGAACACCTACGTGAGAATGCTATTCATTGACTACAGCTCAGCATTCAACACCATAGTGCCCTCAAAGCTCATCACTAAGCTAAGGATCCTGGGACTAAACACCTCCCTCTGCAACTGGATCCTGGACTTCCTGACGGGCCGCCCCAGGTGGTAAGGGTAGGTAACAACACATCTGCCACACTGATCCTCAACACGGGGGCCCCCTCAGGGGGTGCGTGCTCAGTCCCCTCCTGTACTGTCTGTTCACCCATGACTGCATGGCCAGGCACGACTCCAACACCATCATTAAGTTTGCCGACGACACAACAGTGGTAGGCCTGATCACCGACAACGATGAGACAGCCTATAGGGGAGGAGGTCAGAGATCTGGCCGTGTGGTGCCAGGACAACAACCTCTCCCTCAACGTGACCAAGACAAAGGAGATGATTGTGGACTACAGGAAAAAAAAGAGGACTGAGCACGCCCCATTCTCATCGACGGGGCTGTAGTGGAACAGGTTGAGAGCTTCAAGTTCCTTGGTGTCCACATCACCAACGAACTATCATGGTCCAAACACACCATGACAGTCGTGAAGAGGGCACGACAAAGCCTATTCCCCCTCAGGAGACTAAAAGATTTGGCATGGGTCCTCAGATCCTCAAAAAAATTCTACAGCTGCACCATCGAGAGCATCCTGACTGGTTGCATCACCGCCTGGTATGGCAACTGCTTGGCCTCTGACCGCAAGGCACTACAGAGGGTAGTGCGTACGGCCCAGTACATCACTGGGGCAAAGCTCCCTGCCATCCAGGACCTCTATACCAGGCGGTGTCAGAGGAAGGCCCTCAAAATTGTCAAAGACTCCAGCCACCCTAGTCATAGACTGTTCTCTCTGCTCCGCACGGCAAGCGGTACCGGAGTGCCAAGTCTAGGTCCAAAAGACTTCTCAACAGCTTCTACCCCCAAGCCATAAGACTCCTGAACAGCTAATCATGGCTACCCGGACTATTTGCACTGCCCCCCCACCCCATCCTTTTTACGCTGCTGCTACTCTGTTAAGTATTTATGCATAGTCACTTTAACTCTACCCACATGTACATATTACCTCAACTACCTCAACTAGCCGGTGCCCCCGCACATTGACTATGCAACGGTACCCCCTGTGTATATATAGCCTCCCTACTGTCACTTTATTCTATTGTATATATAGCCTCCCTACTGTCACTTTATTTTACTTCTGCTCTTTTTTTTCTCAACACTTTTTTGTTGTTGTTTTATTCTTACTTTTTTGTTTAAAATAAATGCACTGTTGGTTAAGGGCTGTAAGTAAGCATTTCACTGTAATGTCTGCACCTGTTGTATTCGGCGCATGTGACCAATAAAATTTGATTTGATTTGATTTGATCCTGGTAATGTAGATCAGTTCTGTTTAAACAGACAGATACCTTATCCTGGTAATGTAGATCAGTTCTGTTAAAACAGACAGACACCTGATCCAGGTAATCAGTTCTGTTAAAACAGACAGATACATGATCCTGGTATTCAGTTCTATTAAAATAGACATATACCTGATCCTGGTAATCAGTTATGTTAAAACAGAGAGATACCCGATCCTGGTAATGTAGATCAGTTCTGTTAAAACAGAGAGACCCCTGATCCTGGTAATGTAGATTAGTTCTGTTAAAACAGAGAGACCCCTGATCCTGGTAATGTAGATCAGTTATGTTAAAACAGACATATACCCGATCCTGGTAATGTAGATCAGTTCTGTTAAAACAGACAGATACCTTATCCTGGTAATGTAGATCAGTTCTGTTAAAACAGACAGACACCTGATCCTGGTAATCAGTTCTGTTAAAACAGACAGATACCTGATCCTGGTAATCAGTTCTGTTAAAACAGACAGACCCCTGATCCTGGTAACCAGTTCTGTTAAAACAGACAGACACCTGATCCTGGTAATCAGTTCTGTTAAAACAGACAGATACATGATCCTGGTATTCAGTTCTATTAAAATAGTCAGATACCTGATCCTGGTAATCAGTTCTGTTAAAACAGAGAGATACCCGATCCTGGTAATGTAGATCAGTTCTGTTAAAACAGAGAGACACCTGATCCTGGTAATGTAGATCAGTTCTGTTAAAACAGAGAGACCCCTGATCCTGGTAATGTAGATCAGTTCTGTTAAAACAGACAGACACATGATCCTGGTAATGTAGATGTTCTGTTAAAACAGACAGATACCTGATCCTGGTAATGTAGATCAGTTATGTTAAAACAGACAGATACCTGATCCTGGTAATGTAGATCAGTTCTGTTAAAACAGACAGATACCTTATCCTGGTAATGTAGATCAGTTCTGTTAAAACAGACAGATACCTGATCCTGGTAATGTAGATCAGTTCTGTTAAAACAGATAGACACCTGATCCTGGTAATCAGTTCTGTTAAAAAAGACAGATACCTGATCCTGGTAATGTAGATCAGTTATGTTAAAACAGATATATACCTGATCCTGGTAATGTAGATCAGTTCTGTTAAAACAGACAGATACCTTATCCTGGTAATGTAGATCAGTTCTGTTAAAACAGACAGACACCTGATCCTGGTATACAGTTCTGTTAAAACAGACAGATACATGATCCTGGTAATGTAGATCAGTTCTGTTAAAACAGACAGATACCTGATCCTGGTCATTTAGATCAGTTCTGTTAAAACAGACAGATACCTGATCCTGGTAATGTAGATCAGTTCTGTTAAAACAGACAGACAACTGATCCTGGTAATCAGTTCTGTTAAAACAGACAGATACCTGATCCTGGTAATCAGTTCTGTTAAAACAGACAGACCCCTGATCCTGGTAACCAGTTCTGTTAAAACAGACAGACCCCTGATCCTGGTAATCAGTTCTGTTAAAACAGACAAACACCTGATCCAGGTAATCAGTTCTGTTAAAACAGACAGATACATGATCCTGGTATTCAGTTCTATTAAAATAGACATATACCTGATCCTGGTAATCAGTTATGTTAAAACAGAGAGATACCCGATCCTGGTAATGTAGATCAGTTCTGTTAAAACAGAGAGACCCCTGATCCTGGTAATGTAGATTAGTTCTGTTAAAACAGAGAGACCCCTGATCCTGGTAATGTAGATCAGTTATGTTAAAACAGACATATACCCGATCCTGGTAATGTAGATCAGTTCTGTTAAAACAGACAGATACCTTATCCTGGTAATGTAGATCAGTTCTGTTAAAACAGACAGACACCTGATCCTGGTAATGTTGATCAGTTCTGTTAAAACAGACAGATACATGATCCTGGTAATGTAGATCAGTTCTGTTAAAACAGACAGATACCTGATCCTGGTAATGTAGATCAGTTCTGTTAAAACAGACAGATACCTGATCCTGGTAATATAGATCAGTTATGTTAAAACAGACATATACCTGATCCTGGTAATGTAGATCAGTTCTGTTAAAACAGACAGATACCTGATCCTGGTAATGTAGATCAGTTCTGTTAAAACAGACATACACCTGATCCTGGTAATCAGTTCTGTTAAAACAGACAGATACCTGATCCTGGTAATCAGTTCTGTTAAAACAGACAGACCCCTGATCCTGGTAACCAGTTCTGTTAAAACAGACAGACACCTGATCCTGGTAATCAGTTCTGTTAAACCAGACAGATACATGATCCTGGTATTCAGTTCTATTAAAATAGTCAGATACCTGATCCTGGTAATCAGTTCTGTTAAAACAGAGAGATACCCGATCCTGGTAATGTAGATCAGTTCTGTTAAAACAGAGAGACACCTGATCCTGGTAATGTAGATCAGTTCTGTTAAAACAGAGAGACCCCTGATCCTGGTAATGTAGATTAGTTCTGTTAAAACAGACAGACACATTATCCTGGTAATGTAGATCAGTTCTGTTAAAACAGACAGACACCTGATCCTGGTAATCAGTTCTGTTAAAACAGACAGATACCTGATCCTGGTAATCAGTTCTGTTAAACCAGACAGATACATGATCCTGGTATTCAGTTCTATTAAAATAGTCAGATACCTGATCCTGGTAATCAGTTCTGTTAAAACAGAGAGATACCCGATCCTGGTAATGTAGATCAGTTCTGTTAAAACAGAGAGACACCTGATCCTGGTAATGTAGATCAGTTCTGTTAAAACAGAGAGACCCCTGATCCTGGTAATGTAGATTAGTTCTGTTAAAACAGACAGACACATGATCCTGGTAATGTAGATCAGTTCTGTTAAAACAGACATACACCTGATCCTGGTAATCAGTTCTGTTAAAAAAGACAGATACCTGATCCTGGTAATGTAGATCAGTTCTGTTAAAACAGACATATACCTGATCCTGGTAATTTAGATCAGTTCTGTTAACATTTACATTTTACATTTTAGTCATTTAGCAGACGCTCTTATCCAGAGCGACTTACAGTTAGTGAATACATTATTATTATTATTATTATTATTATTTTAATAATATTTTTTATACTGGCCCCCCGTGGGAATCGAACCCACAACCCTGGCGTTGCAAAACGCCATGCTCTATCAACTGAGCTACATCCCTGCCGGCCATTCCCTCCCCTACCCTGGACGACGCTGGGCCGATTGTGCGCCGCCCATGAGTCTCCCGGTCGCGGCCGGCTGCGACAGAGCCTGGATTCGAACCAGGATCTCTAGTGGCACAGTTAGCACTGCGATGCAGTGCCTTAGACCACTACGCCACTCAGGAGGTTAAAACAAACAAACACCTGATCCTGGTAATCAGTTCTGTTCAAACAGACAGACACCTGATCCTGGTAATCAGTTTTGTTAAAACAGACAGATACATGATCCTGGTAATCAGTTCTGTTAAAACAGAGAGATACCCGATCCTGGTAATGTAGATCAGTTCTGTTAAAACAGAGAGACACCTGATCCTGGTAATGTAGATCAGTTCTGTTAAAACAGAGAGACCCCTGATCCTGGTAATGTAGATCAGTTCTGTTAAAACAGACAGATACATGATCCTGGTAATGTAGATCAGTTCTGTTAAACAGACAAATACCTGATCCTGGTAATGTAGATCAGTTCTGTTAAAACAGACAGATACCTGATCCTGGTAATGTAGATTAGTTCTGTTAAAACAGACAGATACCTGATCATGGTAATGTAGATCAGTTCTGTTAAAACAGACAGATACCTGATCATGGTAATGTAGATCAGTTCTGTTAAAACAGAGAGACCCCTGATCCTGCTAATGTAGATCACTTCTGTTAAAACAGACAGATACCTGATCCTGGTAATGTAGATCAGTTCTGTTAAAACAGAGAGACCCCTGATCCTGGTAATGCAGATCAGTTCTGTTAAAACAGACAGATACCTGATCCTGGTAATGTAGATCAGTTCTGTTAAAACAGACATATACCTGATCCTGGTAATTTAGATCAGTTCTGTTAAAACAGACAGACACCTGATCCTGGGAATCAGTTCTGTTAAAACAGACAGATACCTGATCCTGGTAATCAGTTCTATTAAAATAGACATATACCTGATCCTGGTAATCAGTTATGTTAAAACAGAGAGATACCTGATCCTGGTAATGTAGATCAGTTCTGTTAAAACAGACAGACACCTGATCCTGGTAATGTAGATCAGTTCTGTTAAAACAGACAGATACCTGATCCTGGTAATCAGTTCTGTTAAAACAGACAGACCCCTGATCCTGGTAAACAGTTCTGTTAAAACAGACAGACACCTGATCCTGGTAATCAGTTCTGTTAAAAGAGACAGATACCTGATCCTGGTAATGTAGATCAGTTCTGTTAAAACAGACAGACACCTGATCCTGGTATTCAGTTCTATTAAAATAGTCAGATACCTGATCCTGGTAATCAGTTCTGTTAAAACAGAGAGATACCCGATCCTGGTAATGTAGATCAGTTCTGTTAAAACAGAGAGACACCTGATCCTGGTAATGTAGATCAGTTTTGTTAAAACAGACAGATACCTGATCCTGGTAATGTAGATCAGTTCTGTTAAAACAGACAGACACCTGATCCTGGTAATCAGTTCTGTTAAAACAGACAGACCCCTGATACTGGTAACCAGTTCTGTTAAAACAGACAGACACCTGATCCTGGTAATCAGTTCTGTTAAAACAGACAGATACATGATCCTGGTATTCAGTTCTATTAAAATAGTCAGATACCTGATCCTGGTAATCAGTTCTGTTAAAACAGAGAGATACCCGATCCTGGTAATGTAGATCAGTTCTGTTAAAACAGAGAGACCCCTGATCCTAATGTAGATCAGTTCTGTTAAAACAGAGAGACCCCTGATCCTGGTAATGTAGATCAGTTATGTTAAAACAGACATATACCTGATCCTGGTAATGTAGATCAGTTCTGTTAAAACAGACAGACACCTGATCCTGGTAATCAGTTCTGTTAAAACAGACAGATACATGATCCTGGTAATCAGTTCTGTTAAAACAGACAGACCCCTGATCCTGGTAACCAGTTCTGTTAAAACAGACAGACACCTGATCCTGGTAATCAGTTCTGTTAAAACAGACAGATACATGATCCTGGTATTCAGTTCTATTAAAATAGTCAGATACCTGATCCTGGTAATGTAGATCAGTTCTGTTAAAACAGAGAGATACCCAATCCTGGTAATGTAGATCAGTTCTGTTAAAACAGAGAGACACCTGATCCTGGTAATGTAGATCAGTTCTGTTAAAACAGAGAGACCCCTGCTCCTGGTAATGTAGATCAGTTCTGTTAAAACAGACAGATACATGATCCTGGTAATGTAGATCAGTTCTGTTAAAACAGACAGATACCTGATCCTGGTAATGTATATCAGTTCTGTTAAAACAGACAGATACCTGATCCTGGTAATGTAGATCAGTTCTGTTAAAACATACAGATACATGATCCTGGTATTCAGTTCTATTAAAATAGACATATACCTGATCCTGGTAATCCGTTCTGTTAAAACAGAGAGATACCCGATCCTGGTAATGTAGATCAGTTCTGTTTAAACAGACAGATACATGATCCTGGTATTCAGTTCTATTAAAATAGTCAGATACCTGATCCTGGTAATCAGTTCTGTTAAAACAGAGAGACACCTGATCCTGGTAATGTAGATCAGTTCTGTTAAAACAGACAGATACCTGATCCTGGTAATGTAGATCAGTTCTGTTAAAACAGACAGATACCTGATCATGGTAATGTAGATCAGTTCTGTTAAATCAGAGAGACTCCTGATCCTGCTAATGTAGATCAGTTCTGTTAAAACAGACAGATACCTGATCCTGGTAATTTAGATCAGTTCTGTTAAAACAGAGAGACCCCTGATCCTGGTAATGTAGATCAGTTATGTTAAAACAGACAGATACCTGATCCTGGTAATGTAGATCAGTTCTGTTAAAACAGACTGATACCTGATCCTGGTAATGTAGCTCAGTTCTGTTAAAACAGACAGATACATGATCCTGGTTTTCAGTTCTATTAAAATAGACATATACCTGATCCTGGTAATCAGTTCTATTAAAACAGAGAGATACCCGATCCTGGTAATGTAGATCAGTTCTGTTAAAACAGAGAGACCCCTGATCCTGGTAATGTAGATCAGTTCTGTTAAAACAGACATATACCTGATCCTGGTAATGTAGATCAGTTCTGTTAAAACAGACAGATACCTGATCTTGGTAATGTAGATCAGTTCTGTTGAAACAGACAGACACCTGATCCTGGTAATCAGTTCTGTTAAAACAGACAGATACCTGATCCTGGTAATCAGTTCTGTTAAAACAGACAGACCCCTGATCCTGTTAAGCAGTTATGTTAAAACAGACAGACCCCTGATCCTGGTAATCAGTTCTGTTAAAACAGACAGACACCTGATCCTGGTAATCAGTTCTGTTAAAGCAGACAGATACATGATCCTGGTATTCAGTTCTATTAAAATAGACAGATACCTGATCCTGGTAATCAGTTCTGTTAAAACAGTGAGATACCCGATCCTGGTAATGTAGATCAGTTCTGTTAAAACAGACAGATACCTGATCCTGGTAATGTTGATCAGTTCTGTTAAAACAGACCTATACCTGATCCTGGTAATGTAGATCAGTTCTGTTTAAACAGAGAGACCCCTGATCCTGGTAATGTAGATCAGTTCTGTTAAAACAGAGAGACCCCTGCTCCTGGTAATGTAGATCAGTTCTGTTAAAACAGACAGATACATGATCCTGGTAATGTAGATCAGTTCTGTTAAAACAGACAGATACCTGATCCTGGTAATGTATATCAGTTCTGTTAAAACAGACAGATACCTGATCCTGGTAATGTAGATCAGTTCTGTTAAAACATACAGATACATGATCCTGGTATTCAGTTCTATTAAAATAGACATATACCTGATCCTGGTAATCCGTTCTGTTAAAACAGAGAGATACCCGATCCTGGTAATGTAGATCAGTTCTGTTTAAACAGACAGATACATGATCCTGGTATTCAGTTCTATTAAAATAGTCAGATACCTGATCCTGGTAATCAGTTCTGTTAAAACAGAGAGACACCTGATCCTGGTAATGTAGATCAGTTCTGTTAAAACAGACAGATACCTGATCCTGGTAATGTAGATCAGTTCTGTTAAAACAGACAGATACCTGATCATGGTAATGTAGATCAGTTCTGTTAAATCAGAGAGACTCCTGATCCTGCTAATGTAGATCAGTTCTGTTAAAACAGACAGATACCTGATCCTGGTAATTTAGATCAGTTCTGTTAAAACAGAGAGACCCCTGATCCTGGTAATGTAGATCAGTTATGTTAAAACAGACAGATACCTGATCCTGGTAATGTAGATCAGTTCTGTTAAAACAGACTGATACCTGATCCTGGTAATGTAGATCAGTTCTGTTAAAACAGACAGATACATGATCCTGGTATTCAGTTCTATTAAAATAGACATATACCTGATCCTGGTAATCAGTTCTATTAAAACAGAGAGATACCCGATCCTGGTAATGTAGATCAGTTCTGTTAAAACAGAGAGACCCCTGATCCTGGTAATGTAGATCAGTTCTGTTAAAACAGACATATACCTGATCCTGGTAATGTAGATCAGTTCTGTTAAAACAGACAGATACCTGATCTTGGTAATGTAGATCAGTTCTGTTGAAACAGACAGACACCTGATCCTGGTAATCAGTTCTGTTAAAACAGACAGATACCTGATCCTGGTAATCAGTTCTGTTAAAACAGACAGACCCCTGATCCTGTTAATCAGTTATGTTAAAACAGACAGACCCCTGATCCTGGTAATCAGTTCTGTTAAAACAGACAGACACCTGATCCTGGTAATCAGTTCTGTTAAAGCAGACAGATACATGATCCTGGTATTCAGTTCTATTAAAATAGACAGATACCTGATCCTGGTAATCAGTTCTGTTAAAACAGTGAGATACCCGATCCTGGTAATGTAGATCAGTTCTGTTAAAACAGACAGATACCTGATCCTGGTAATGTTGATCAGTTCTGTTAAAACAGACCTATACCTGATCCTGGTAATGTAGATCAGTTCTGTTTAAACAGAGAGACCCCTGATCCTGGTAATGTAGATCAGTTCTGTTAAAACAGACAGATACCTGATCCTGGTAATGTAGATCAATTATGTTAAAACAGACAGATACCTGATCCTGGTAATGTAGATCAGTTCTGTTAAAACAGACAGATACCTGATCCTGGTAATGTAGATCAGTTCTGTTAAAACAGACAGACCCCTGATCCTGGTAATTAGTTATGTTAAAACAGACAGACACCTTATCCTGGTAATCAGTTCTGTTAAAACAGACAGATACATGATCCTGGTATTCAGTTCTATTAAAACAGACATATACTTGATCCTGGTAATCAGTTTTGTTAAAACAGAGAGAGATCCTTCATCCCCCAGAACCATCTCTCTCTCCTCTTACACTATATACACACTGAATGCATTCCAAATGGCACCCTATTCCCTATGTAGTGCACTACTTTTGACCAGTGCCCATAGGACACTATATAGGGAAAAGGTGTCATTTGGGACTCAGCCCTTGATCGTATTAGGTGTTTAGAAGTACCACACGCTAATCCATCCAATTCTGCTGTGGTTTTACATAAAGGTTCCTGTAGTTTAAATTCCCCTTGTGGTTGCCCAAAATGTAGTACTTAAAATAGGGCCTAATGTCTCCTGTTTCTTAATAGAATGGATGCAAATCCCAAATGTCACCCTTTTCCCTATGGCCCGTGGTAAAAAGTATTGCACTTTAAAGGGTACCATTTGGGATACAGATTGTCTCATTTACATTTACATTTTAGTCATTTAGCAGACGCTCTTATCCAGAGCGACTTACAGTTAGTGAATGCATCTTTTTTTTATACTGCCCCCCCGTGGGAATCAAACCCACAACCCTGGCGTTGCAAACGCCATGCTCTATCAACTGAGCTACATCCCTGCCGGCCATTCCCTCTCCTACCCTGGACGACGCTGGGCCAATTGTGCGCCGCCCATGAGTCTCCCGGTCGCGGCCGGCTGCGACAGAGCCTGGATTCGAACCAGGATCTCTAGTGGCACAGTTAACACTGCGATGCAGTGCCTTAGACCACTGCGCCACTCAGGAGACAGTCTCTTCGTGGGCCCCATTGTTGTGCTATCCTATCATCACAGTACTACTGTTGTTACAGAACGAACCAAACCTCTTCATACTGTCTAGTGTGTGTGTGTGTGCGTGTGTACGTGTCTGTATGTGTGTGTCAGTGGAGAGTTGTGTTGTCAGTACAGTTGTCAGAGAACTGCATGTCGTCGGCCTGTTGATGATGCGTTCCCTCGGCTCTTCCATTAGGTTGACAATAATTACACCAGGCCAGCCTCTGCGTCTCTCTCTCTCTCTCTCTCTCTCTCTCTCTCTCTCTCTCTTTCTCTCTCTCACTCTACTTTTTCTCTCTCTCTGGAGTGGAGATGGAGGGAGAAGTGTATTCCTGGCTTGGCTGGAGATTTGGCTGGTAGTCCCGGTCAGCCTTTGTCTTTCCCCAGATAAGCAGTTAGGCACCTGCATGGTCCCTCGTGTGCTGAAGAGGAAAATGGTTTAGCTCTACCACTAGTGCTATTGACCAGGTCCCAAATGGCACCCTATTTCTCGTATAGTGTGCTACTTTTGACCAGGGCCCATAGGGGAATAGGGTTCCATTTGGGACACAACCCCTGTTCTTTTCTTGGCTCTACTACTAGCCAAGAGGATCTCTGGATGTTCCCTGACATGCTATCTATCTAACATGCTATCTATCTGACATGCTATCTATCTGACATGCTATCTATTTACATGCTATCTATCTGACATGTTATCTATCTGACATGCTATCTATCTGACATGCTATCTATCTGACATGCTATCTATCTAACATGCTATCTATCTGACATGCTATCTATCTGACATGCTATCTATCTGACATGCTATCTATCTGACATGCTATCTATCTGACATGCTATCTATCTGACATGTTATCTATCTGACATGCTATCTATCTAACATGATATCTATCTGACATGCTATCTAACATGCTAGCTATCTAATATGCTATCGATCTGACATGCTACCTATCTAAAAAGCTATCTATCTAACATGCTATCTATCTGACATGTTATCTATCTGACATGCTATCTATCTGACATGCTATCTATCTGACATGCTATCTATCTAACATGCTATCTATCTGACATGTTATCTATCTGACATGCTATCTATCTAACATGATATCTATCTGACATGCTATCTAACATGCTAGCTATCTAACATGCTATCGATCTGACATGCTACCTATCTAAAAAGCTATCTATCTGCCATGCTATCTATCGGACATGCTATCTATCTCACATGCTATCCATCTAACATGCTATCTAGCTCACATGCTATCTATTTAACATGCTATCTATCTGCCATGCTATCTATATAACATCATATATATCTGACATGCTATCTATCTGATGTGCTATCTCTCTGACATGCTATCTATCTGTCATGCTATCTATCTAACATGCTATCTATCTGACATGTTATCTATCTGGCATGCTATCTATCTAACATGCAATCTATCTGACATGCTATCTAACATGCTAGCTATCTGACATGCTATCGATCTGACATGCTATCTGTCTGACATGCTATCTATCTAACATGCTATCTATCTGACATGCTATCTATCTAACATGCTATCTATCTGACATGCTATCTATCTAACATGTTATTTATCTGCCATGCTATCTATCTGACATGCTATCTATCTGACATGCTATCTATCTAACATGCTATCTATCTGACATGCTATCTATCTGACATGCTATCTATCTAACATGCTATCTATCTGACATGTTATCTATCTGACATGCTATCTATCTAACATGATATCTATCTGACATGCTATCTAACATGCTAGCTATCTAACATGCTATCGATCTGACATGCTACCTATCTAAAAAGCTATCTATCTAACATGCTATCTATCTGACATGTTATCTATCTGACATGCTATCTATCTGACATGCTATCTATCTGACATGCTATCTATCTAACATGCTATCTATCTGACATGTTATCTATCTGACATGCTATCTATCTAACATGATATATATCTGACATGCTATCTAACATGCTAGCTATCTAACATGCTATCGATCTGACATGCTACCTATCTAAAAAGCTATCTATCTGCCATGCTATCTATCGGACATGCTATCTATCTCACATGCTATCCATCTAACATGCTATCTATCTCACATGCTATCTATTTAACATGCTATCTATCTGCCATGCTATCTATATAACATCATATATATCTGACATGCTATCTATCTGACGTGCTATCTCTCTGACATGCTATCTATCTAACATGCTATCTATCTGACATGTTATCTATCTGGCATGCTATCGATCTAACATGCAATCTATCTGACATGCTATCTAACATGCTAGCTATCTGACATGCTATCGATCTGACATGCTATCTGTCTGACATGCTATCTATCTAACATGCTATCTATCTGACATGCTATCTATCTAACATGCTATCTATCTGACATGCTATCTATCTAACATGTTATTTATCTGCCATGCTATCTATCTGACATGCTATCTATCTATCTGACATGCTATCTATCTGACATGCTATCTATCTAACTGACATGATATCTATCTAATATGATATCTATCTGACATGCTATCTATCTAACATGCTATCTATTTACATTTGACATTTTAGTCATTTAGCAGACACTCTTATCCAGAGCGACTTACAGTTAGTGAGTGCATACATTTTCATACTATCTATCTGACATGCTATCTATCTGACATGCTATCTATATATCTGGCATGCTATCTAATGTAAAAATAAATACATGTTCTCACTCTGAGTGCATTCCTAAACTCAGCAGGCTATATTTCAGTTGGATATATTTCAGTTGGATACTCAGGTGCTGCTATTATGATGATATTGTTTACAACAACAATGTTCAGATGCTGTTCATGATAGTTAATCAAAAATAGCAAAAAGACTAAGTGTTTAATGGAACATATTATTGAATTACTATTAATGAAAACAAATTGATTGCTCTCAAGTTCACAAGACTCCCATTATTCGGAGAATGCTATAGATCATTATCACATGTATATTGACATGATTGTAAATAATCTATATTTCCACACAACAACGTAAAGACAGTTCGATTGGTAGGCTGCTCCTCTGTGGTCCTAGATTTAAAACATATGGATAGAATCTCCTCCTTCATCCATGTTCTTCATTAGAATCTTTCCCAAATCAATTCACATCCCTTGACCAATAGTCTGATGCCTAACAGGGGATTGTTCCATGGTTTCCCTTCCGTCCATGGCTGCTTTGGCAGCTCTGACAGCCCTTGACCAGAGCGCATAACTATCTAACGTTTCAGCTGGCAAGGCCCAGTGTCACATATTAGTCTTAAATAATGTGAAAACTGTGAAAGCCCTGCCATGATTAGAATTCTCTGTGAAAACAAGAAAGAGGTGGTAGCAGCAGCTGCAGCAGAGAGAGAGAGAGAGAGAGAGAGAGAGAGAGAGAGAGAGAGAGAGAGAGAGAGAGAGAGAGAGAGAGAGAGAGAGAGAGAGAGAGAGAGAGAGAGAGAGAACAAAAATATAAACGCAACATGCAACAGTTTCAAAGATTTTACTGAGTTACAGTTCATATAAGGAAATCAGTCAATTGAAATAAATTCATTAGGCCCTAATCTATGGATTTCACATGACTGGGCAGCGGCGTGGGCCTGGGAGGGCATAGGCCCACCCACTGGGGAGCCAGGTCCACCCACTGTGGAGTCAGGCCCAGCCAATCAGAATTAGTTTTCCCCACAAAAGGGCTTTATTACAGACAGAAATACTCCTCAGCATCCCCCCTCCCCCTCCTCAGATGATCCCGCAGTTGAAGAAGCCGGATGTGGAGGTCCTGGGCTGGCATGGTTACATGTGGTCTGCGGTTGTGAGGCCGTTGGATGTACTGCCAAATTCTCTAAAACAACATTGGTAGAGAAATGAACATTCAATTCTCTGGCAACAGCTCTGTTGGACATTTCTGCTGTCAACATGCCAATTGCATGCTCCCTCAAAACTTGAGACATCTGTGGCATTGTGTTGTGTGACAAAACTGTACATTTTAGAGTGACCTTTTATTGTCCCCAGCACAAGGTGCACCTGTGTAATGATCATGCTGTTTAATCAGCTTCTTGATATGCCACACATGTCAGGTGGATGGATTATCTTGGCAAAGGAGAAATGCTCACTAACAGGGATGCAAACAAACTTGTGCACAACATTTGAGAAAAATAAACTTTTTGTGCGTATGGACCATTTCTGGGATCTTTTGTTTCAGCTCATGAAAAATGGGACCAACACGTTACATGTTGCGTTTATATTTTTGATCAGTATAGATGAAGGGGAGAGAGAAAGAGGTAGAGAGAGAGAGAGAAACACAGAATGAGAGAGAAAGAAACAGAGAGGGAGAGAGAGAGTGAGAGAGAGGTAGAGAAGCAGAGAAATAGAGATGGAGAGAGAGAAATAAAGAGGGAGAGAGAGAGAGAGAAACAAAGACGGAGAGAGAGAGAGAGAGAGAGAGAGAGAGAGAGAGAGAGAGAGAGAGAGAGAGAGAGAGAGAGAGAGAGAGAGAGAGAGAGATACGGTAGCAGAGAGTTACATGGTATGCTGCATTATTAGCATTCAGCTGGTGTGTGATGTTCTGCACAATGAAAACACACAATTTCACAGCAATTATGGCTGTGTTCTGTTCAGCACTCTATGTTTCTCTCCTGCTAACCTGAGAAATCAGGAAAACCCCATGATAAATTGCAGGTTGTTAGAAGGAAACGGGGAAACCTTATTACATATTACAGTATATTTTGAACCTCAGAGATGTGGATGAAGAAACAGGCTGATTTGATGGAGAAGTAATGTTGGTTGTGTGTATGTTAACATTGTTACAGTGTTATATTACCTTTTAGAAAATGGGTCGTTTGGATCCTTGATTTTGATTGGCTAAAATAATGTATTCTATATTACCATGTGTATATTCATATGTTCTCATTGGTTTTGCAGTAATAGAAACACTAACATCTACTGTTATTACAGCAGTAATAGAAACACTAACATAATAAAAATTATAATATAATAATAATATGCCATTTAGCAGACACTTTTATCCAAAGCGACTTACAGTCATGCGTGCATACATTATTTTATTTTTTGTATGGGTGGTCCCGGGGATTGAACCCACTACCTTGGCGTTACAAGCGCCGTGCTCTACCAGCTGAGCTACAGAGGACCACGTTATTCTACTGTTCTACACGTTAACATCTACTGTTATTACAGCAGTAATAGAAACACTAACATCTACTGTCATTACAGCAGTAATAGAAACACTAACATCTACTGTTATTACAGCAGTAATAGAAACACTAACATCTACTGCCATTACAGCAGTAATATAAACACTAACATCTACTGTTATTACAGCAGTAATAGAAACACTAACATCTACTGTTATTACAGCAGTAATAGAAACACTAACATCTACTGTTATTACAGCAGTAATAGAAACACTAACATCTACTGTTATTACAGCAGTAATAGAAACACTAACATCTACTGTTATTACAGCAGTAATAGAAACACTAACATCTACTGTTATTACAGCAGTAATAGAAACACTAACATCTACTGTTATTACATCAGTAATAGAAACACTAACATCTACTGTTATTACAGCAGTAATAGAAACACTAACATCTACTGTTATTACAGCAGTAATAGAAACACTAACATCTACTGTTATTACATCAGTAATAGAAACACTAACATCTACTGTTATTACAGCAGTAATAGAAACACTAACATCTACTGTTATTACAGCAGTAATAGAAACACGTCACATTTTAAAAATCACTACATCTCATGTTGATAGTATTATGATAATCACTACATATCATTATGATAATCACTACATCTCATGTTGATAGCATTATGATAATCACTACATCTCATGTTGATAACATTATGATAATCACTACATCTCATGTTGATAGTATTATGATAATCACTACAGCTCATGTTGATAGCATTACGATAATCGCTACATCTCATGTTGATAGCATTACGATAATCACTATATCTCATGTTGATAACATTATGATAATCACTACATCTCATGATGATATCATTATGATAATCACTACATCTCATGTTGATAGTATTATGATAATCACTACATCTCATGTTGATAGCATTACGATAATCACTACATCTCATGTTGATAACATTATGATAATCACTACATCTCATGTTGATAGTATTATGAGAATCACTACAGCTCATGTTGATAGCATTACGATAATCACTACATCTCATGTTGATAGCATTATGATAATCACTACATCTCATGTTGATAACATTATGATAATCACTACATCTCATGTTGATAGTATTATGATAATCACTACATCTCATGTTGATAGCATTACGATAATCACTACATCTCATGTTGATAGTATTCTGATAATCACTACAGCTCATGCTGATAACATTATGATAATCACTACATCTCATGTTGATAACCTTATGATAATCACTACATCTCATGTTGATAGTATTATGATAATCACTACATCTCATGTTGATAACATTATGATAATCACTACAGCTCATGTTGATAGCATTTTGATAATCACTACATCTCATGTCGATAGCATTATGATAAACACTACATATCATGTTGATAGTATTATGATAATCACTACATCTCACATTGACAGCATTATGATAATCACTACAGTTCATGTCGATAGCATTATGATAATCACTACATCTCATGTTGATAGTATTATGATAATGACTACAGCTCACATTGATAACATTATGATAATCACTACATCTTATGTTGATAGTATTATGATAAGCACTACAGCTCATGTTGACAACATTATGATAATCACTACATCTCATGTTGATAGTATTATGATAATCACTACATCTCATGTTGATAACATTACAATAATCACTACATCTCATATTGATAGCATTATGACAATCACTACAGCTCATGTTGATAGTATTATGATAATCACTACATCTCATGTCGATAGCATTATGATAATCACTACATCTAATTTTGATAGTATTATGATAATCACTACATCTCATGTTGATAATATTATGATAATCACTACATCTCATGTCGATAGCATTATGATAATCACTACATCACATGTTGATAGTATTATGATAATCAATGCATTCCAGGTTGATAGCATTATGATAATCACTACATCTCATGTTGATAATATTATGATAATCACTACATCTCATGTTGATAGCATTATGATAATCACTACATCTCATGTTGATAGTGTACTGTACATTATGATAATCACTACATCTCATGTTGATAGTGTACTGTGCATTATGATAATCACTACATTATATCCCTATTAATATTACAACTGGGGGGTGATATGTTATAGAAGCCTCATCATAGTATATGTGTGTGTGTGTGTGTGTGTGTGTGTGTGTGTGTGTGTGTGTGTGTGTGTGTGTGTGTGTGTGTGTGTGTGTGTGTGTGTGTGTGTGTGTGTGTGTGTGTGTGTGTGTGGTGATATGTTTTCATAGTATAGCACAGATGCTGTGTGCTTCAAGCTCCTGCTCACTTATTGAGGCCAAGAACATAAAGATGACATTCCAATGTACTATCATACCACTTAGAATGCATGGCCAAAACCGGAACCCAGATGCTTCATTCTAAGTGGTACGTTAGTGTAGAATCTAGATATTGGAACAGAATGGTTTGGAATATGTCGTGGTTGTCTGAGTCTTCTGACGAACCAAAGGTTTCTGAACCCCTCAGACCAGAAGAAGAAGAGCAGGCAGGGGGCTTGGAACACAGCCGATTGATCCTGTAAATCTGGATACCTTGGATTGTTATCCATGCTGTCATATCCATATTCGCTAGCATACAACTTAGAATACATATAGCCTAATACATTGCTTCATTCTTAGTACTATTCTAGTCTACATATTGGAACAGAGACAACTGATTAATTGATATTAAATGCATGTGTTCCTCTGTTTGTTTGACAGCTGAGGACACGTGTGGCGGTACATTGAGGGGTTCCAGTGGGATCATCTCCAGCCCTGAATTCCCCAGTGACCTCTCCAACGCTGGGGAGTGTAAGTGGACGGTGCTGGCTGACCCTGGAGACACCATCTCACTGGTCTTCACTGATTTCCAGATGGAGGATAAACATGACTATCTGGAGGTAGAAGGATCAGAGCCGCCCAGTATCTGGTGAGTGGATTGGATGTTTATTTAATAACACTTTACTTAACTTAAGCCAACTGGTGTAAAAATAATAATAATTAGGTGGGCTCTTATATTTGTCCTGTTTCACACATATACAAGTTTTTATTATACTCATGTGTGAAATGGAAATGTGATTTTTGCATTTCCCAACTCCCCCTGAGACACCCTCGGAGAGTGGGGTCACGGTCAGGGTCTGCCGTTATCAACAGCGACCCTGGAGGAATTAGGGTTAAGTGCATTGCTCAAGGGCACATTGATAGATATTTTCACCTTGGTTATAATGTGTTTGAGAAACACAACTATCTGGAGGTAGAAGGATCAGAGCCGCCCAGCATCTGGTGAGTCAGGATTCTAGAATATTCTTCCAAGTCTGTGTCTTCCAAGTCTACACTGTAAAAAGTGGGACGGCACTGTTGTTCATCTGAAGTGCTTTTTCTGATTGGTATGATCCAAAATTACGCTTTGGTTCGTCCAACCTATTTTATTCAATTAGTCTGAAATAAAATAACGAATTTGACAATGATTTTGGGAGTTGAATGAAAGCTTCTAAATTGCTTTCAACACCTCATTTGCATTGCATAGCGGTGAGTGCAATGTGGCTGCGGCAGGCTATCAGAAGAGTTGGAGGCGTGGCCTGTTGGGGGCATGTCTTTCAGTTTGTTATTTTTGGCCACCCATTAGAGTGAATATCATTCCAAGTAATGAATTCTGTTAGTTACAATTTTTGCAATTATATGTTGACTGCCAGCTCTGAATCTTGAATGATATCTGTGCAAGTACTGTGATACTAAAGAGCCTGGAAAGGTGTTCATTGATGAGATGGTCACCATTTGGTTACAAAATTGTAGCCAGTTAATGTGAAAGTCTTATGTATGGAAGGTGTTTGGAGTCATTATTTCATAGTTTGGAACCAACTTAATATCTTGATTAACCCAATTGAAACAATTTGGATAGGTAATTCCAAAGTGAGAAATGTACTTGGTACAGCATGAACTATATATATATATATATATATATATATATATATACATTGCATTCAGAAAGTATTCAGACCCCTTGACTTTTTCCACATTTTGTTACGTTAAATGCCTTATTCTAAAAAGGATTAAATAAATAATAATACTCATCAATCTACACACAATATCCCATAATGGCAAAGTGAAAACAGTTTTTATATACATTTTAGCAAATTTATACAAAATTAAAAACAGAAATGACTTATTTACATAAGTATTCAGACCATTTGCTATGAGACTCGAAATTGAGCTCAGGTGCATCCTGTTTCCATTGATCATCCTTGAGATGTTTCTACAACTTGATTGGAGTCCACCTGTGGTAAATTCAATTGATTGGACATGACTTGGAAAGGCACACACCTGTCTATATAAGGTCCCACAGTTGACAGTGCATGTCAGAGCAAAAACCAAGCCATGAGGTCGAAGGAATTGCCCGTAGAGCTCCGAGATAGGATTGTGCCGAGGCACAGATGTGGGGAAGAGATGTGGGGAAGGGTACCAAAAAATGTCTAAATGACTAAAATGTAAATGTGAAAATGTAGGAGTGATACTAGGGGCTGCAGGGCCTGGGTTAGCCTTTACCTCACCAGAGGAACAGAGGAGGACTAGAATAAGGATACGGCTAAAGGCTTTAAGAACTGGTCTTCTTGTGCGTTGGGTACAGAGAATAAAGGGGGCTGATTTCCGGGTGTTGTAGAAAAGATTCAGGGCATTATGCACAGACAAGGATATGGAAGGATATGAGTACAGTGGAGGTAAACCTAAGCGTCGGGTAACAATGAAAGAGATAGCATCACTGGAGGCACCGATTGAGCCGGTCTCGGCGTGTATGGAGGGTGGAACAAAGGAACTATTTGAGGCAGTTTGAGAAGGAGTTGGGGTTCTACAGTGAAATTGTATAATAAGAACTAACTGGAACAGCAATAGGCAAGGCATATTGACATGGGAGAGAGGTATAAAGCAATCACAGGTGTTATTAGAGAGAGCTAAGACAACAACTGGTAATGGCGATAAAGTTTGGGCTGATGCTAAACAGATAAACAGGACAGGATACCGTGTAAAGGAACAAGGTTAGGGCTGTGAGGGTTGAATACATTGTAATCTCTAGGGCTACGTTCTAATGTACAGTTAATATACGGGTTGGGGTCCCCCCAGATATAGCATATGATAGCAAAATGTGTAGAATTAGCAGGAAATTAGCTTTAAAACTGCAACATTTTCTCTTAGCCTCATGACAAAATGTGTAGAATAGCATTATATAACTGCAAATTTTTTCTACACAAAATGTGTTGAAATGCAGGAAGTTAGCTGTTTGGGGACCCCAAATGCGGTAGTCCGACTCTGATCCTTGTCACGGATTCTGCCGAGGCTGCTCCTCCTCCTTGCTCGGGCAGGCTTCGGCGTTCGCCGTCCCCGGAGTACTAGCTGCTACCGTTAGATGTTTCAGTGTTTGATTGCTTTTGTCTGTCTATTCGCCTGTCCGTTAGTGCTGCGTGTTTACTCTGTTTGTTGTTTTTGTAGTTTGCGCAGAGTTTGCGTATTCGCTCGCCCCTGGTTTATGTTGAGGCCGTTCATTTGTATTGTGCCTTGTGTTGCACTAGTAAACCTTGTTGGACTAAGCTTCGGTGTCCTGCGCCTGACTCCCACACCACATTCACCTCAGCCATTGACAGAACAACACACCACATATGGAGTCAGCAGGAGCAGCGGCGGCACCCAAGTCGCTGGAGGATCGGATCAGCGACCAAGACACCATGATCCGGCAACTTGGGGCCGCCATGAACGAGGTGTCCAACAATCTGCGCCGGTTGGTTACGGGAGAGGTGCCCACGCCTTCGCACACCTTACCATCACCATCGGCCAGTCCTCCTCTCCCAGCACCGGAACCCAGTGGCATTCGGCTCTCGCTCCCGAGGGCATATGATGGTTCTGCAGCCGGGTGTCAGGGGTTCCTCCTGCAGGTGGAACTCTACCTGGCCACCATACACCCGGCGCCCTCGGGATACGAGAGCGTCTCCGCCCTCATCTCCTGTCTATCTGGCAAGGCGTTGGAGTGGGCCAACGCCGAATGGAGGGGAATAGACGCCGCCACCATCACCTACGCGGAGTTCTCCCGCCGCTTCAGGGCTGTGTTCGATCATCCACCTGAGGGAAGGCGGCGGGGGGAGCGTCTGTTCCACCTCCGACAGGGGAAGAGGAGTGCACAGGAGTTCGCCCTGGAGTTCCGGACTCTAGCAGCGGATGCGGGGTGGAATGAGAGTGCCCTCATCGACCATTACCGGTGTAGTCTACGAGAGGACGTTCGTCGTGAGCTGGCCTGCAGGGACACCAACCTATTCTTCGACCAGTTGGTGGACATTTCCATCCGTCTCGACACCCTGCTGGCTACCCGCGGACGTCCCGAGTGGGGGTCGTCCATTCCACCCTCCAGGACCTCCGAGCCGATTCCCATGGAGCTCGGGGGTGCTGGCGCTAGGGAGAGGAGGAGAGAGAACCCGAGGGGGGCCGTCCCCTGCACCAACTGTGGCCGTGGAGGACACACTGCGGCTAGGTGCTGGGGAGGGTCTCCTGGGAGAGGGGACAACAGGTCACGCACTGGGGAGTCATTTCAGGTGAGTAGGCGCCCCACTTACCCAGAGCTCTCTGTTGGTCACCTGTGTATACCTGTGAGATTTCCACAGGTGGCACCTCATTCCCAGCATAAGGCACTAGTAGATTCAGGCGCAGCTGGGAATTTTGTTGATCGTGAATTTTATTATAGGCTAGGAATTCCCCTTCGGCCGGTAGAAGCCCCCTGTCCTGTTCATGCCCTAGACAGCCGGCCGCTGGGGTCGGGGTTGATCAGAGAAGTCACAGCACCACTTAAGATGACGACGCAGGGGGGTCATGAGGAGATCATTCAGTTTTATCTGATCGACTCTCCTGCGTATCCCGTGGTGCTGGGGCTTCCCTGGTTAAGCGCCCATGATCCTACCATTGCGTGGCAACAGAGGGCTCTTATGGAGTGGTCTGCCCAGTGTGTAGGGAGATGTCTAGGTGTTTCCTTAGGGCGACCTCGGTGGAGAGTCCGAACCAAGTGCCCGTAGTCGCATTCCCCCTGAATATGAGGATTTAGCACTTGTGTTCAGCAAAACTAGGGCAACACGGCTACCACCTCATAGACAGGGGGATTGTGCGATAGATCTCCAAACGGGAGCGGCACTTCCGCGGAGTCGTGTGTATCCCCTGTCTCAAGAGGAGACAGCGGCTATGGAGACTTACATAGCCGAGTCCTTGGCACAGGGATACATACGGTCCTCCACTTCCCGGTTTCCTCGAGTTTCTTCTTTGTGAAGAAGAAGGACGGGGGTTTGCGCCCGTGTATTGATTACCGTAGTCTCAATCAGATCACGGTTAAGTACAGTTACCCTCTTCCTCTGATTGCGACTATGACGGAGTCATTACGCGGAGCGCGGTTCTTCACAAAGTTGGATCTCAGGAGCGCGTACAATCTGGTGCGCATTAGGGAGGGGGGATGAATGGAAAACAGCATTTAGCACCACCTCGGGTCATTACGAGTATCTCGTCATGCCATATGGGTTAATGAATGCTCCTTCAGTCTTCCAATCCTTTGTTGACGAGATTTTCCGGGACATGCATGGGCAGGGTGTGGTAGTATACATCGACTGACATCCTAGTGTACTCTTCTACACGAGCCGAGCATGTAGCCCTGGTGCGCCGAGTGTTGAGGAGGCTGTTGGAGCATGACTTGTATGTCAAGGCAGAGAAATGCTTGTTCTTCCAGGAGTCCGTCTCCTTTTTGGGTTATCGGTTGTCCGTGTCTGGTGTGAAGATAGAGGTTGACCGTGTGTCGGCCGTGCGTAATTGGCAAACTCCAACCACTGTAAAAGAGGTGCAGCAGTTTTTGGGTTTTGCTAATTACTACCGGAGGTTTATCCGGGGCTTTGGACAGGTGGCAGCTCCCATTACGTCCCTGCTAAAGGGGGGTCCGGTGCGTTTGCAGTGGTCAGCTGAGGCGGACAGGGCGTTTGGTAAACTTAAGAACCTGTTCACTTCGGCTCCGGTGCTGGCGCATCCTGACCCCGCTTTACCATTCCAAGTTGCGGTAGACGCGTCCGAGGCCGTTATTGGGGCAGTCCTGTCGCAACGGTCCGGCACGCCACCTAAACTCCGCCCCTGTGCGTTCTATTCTAAGAAGCTCAGCCCGGCGGAGCGCAATTATGACGTAGGGGACAGGGAGCTGTTAGCTGTAGTCCAGGCCCTAAAGGTGTGGAGGCATTGGCTTGAGGGGCCTACTCCCATACTGCCGGAGTCTTGTCTGGTGGCTCCGGTGGTGTGGGAGGTCGATGCGGAGATCGAGCGGGCACTGCGTACCGACCCTACTCCCCCAGAGTGTCCGGTGGGGCGGACGTACGTTCCGCTCGAGGTTCGTGACCGCCTTATTTATTGGGCTCATACATCACCCTCCTCTGGACATCCAGGTATTGGCCGGACAGTGCACTGCCTTAGCGTGAAATACTGGTGGCCAACGTTAGCTAGGGATGTGAGGGTTTATGTCTCCTCCTGCTCAGTGTGCGCCCAGTGTAAGGCGCCTAGACATTTGCCCAGGGGAAAGTTACATCCCCTGCCCGTTCCACAACGACCATGGTCCCACCTCTCGGTGGATTTTGTGACTGACCTTCCCCCCTCCCAGGGGAATACCACTATTTTGGTCGTTGTGGATCGGTTTTCTAAGGCCTGTCGTCTCCTCCCAATGCCGGGTCTCCCTACTGCCCTACAGACCGCTGAGGCCCTATTTACCCACGTTTTCCGGCACTATGGGGTGCCCGAGGATATAGTGTCTGACCGAGGTCCCCAGTTCACCTCCAGAGTCTGGGGGGCGTTCATGGAACGCTTGGGGGTCTCGGTGAGCCTTACCTCGGGTTACCACCCAGAGAGCAATGGGCAGGTAGAACGAGTCAACCAGGATGTGGGTAGGTTTCTGAGGTCCTATTGCCAGGGCCGGCCGGAGGAGTGGTCTAGGTATCTCCCCTGGGCAGAGATGGCACAGAACTCTCTCCGCCACTCCTCCACTAATCTAACCCCTTTCCAGTGTGTGTTGGGGTATCAGCCGGTCCTGGCACCATGGCACGAGAGCCAGATCGAGGCCCCTGCGCTGGACGAATGGATTCGGCGCTCGGAGGAGACGTGGAACGCTGCTCATGTCCATCTGCAGCGGGCCATCCGTCGACTGAAGGCGAGCGCCGATCGCCACCGCAGTGAGGGTCCGGTGTACGCACCGGGAGATCGAGTCTGGCTCTCGACTCGAAACCTGCCCCTCCGCCTGCCCTGTCGGAAGCTGGGTCGGCGGTTTGTGGGGCCCTTTAAAGTCCTGAGGAGATTGAACGAGGTGTGTTACAGGTTACAACTGCCTATTGATTATAAGAATATTAACCCCTCGTTCCATGTGTCTCTTCTCAGGCCGGTGGTAGCTGGTCCACTCCAAGAAGGTGAGATAGGAGAGACCCCTCCGCCCCCTCTGGACATCGAGGGAGCTCCGGCGTACACGGTCAGGACCATCTTGGACTCGAGACGTCGGATGGGGGTCTCCAGTATCTCGTGGAGTGGGAGGGGTACGGTCCGGAGGAACGGTGCTGGGTGCCTAGGAGGGATATCCTAGATCCATCTCTCCTGACTGAGTTCCACCGTGGTCATCCCACGCGCCCGGCTCCGCGTCCTCCTGGTCGTCCCCGAGGCCGGGGTCAGCGCACGGCTGGAGCCGCGCGTCAAGGGGGGGGGTACTGTCACGGATTCTGCCGAGGCTGCTCCTCCTCCTTGCTCGGGCAGGCTTCGGCGTTCGCCGTCCCCGGAGTACTAGCTGCCACCGTTAGATGTTTCAGTGTTTGATTGCTTTTGTCTGTCTATTCGCCTGTCCGTTAGTGCTGCGTGTTTTCTCTGTTTGTTGTTTTTGTAGTTTACGCAGAGTTTGCGTAATCGCTCGCCTCTGGTTTATGTTGAGGCCGTTCATTTGTATTGTGCCTTGTGTTGCACTAGTAAACTTTGTTGGACTAAACTTCGGTGTCCTGCGCCTGACTCCCACACCGCATTCACCTCAGCCATTGACAATCCTGAGTTACTTACATTCAACCAAGTAGGTAAAACAACCACATATCCCAGTCACTGAAAGGACAAACCTTTTCTCATTGCTTCATACTAATTTGTATGCTAGTATGGATGTTAGAACAAAAGTTTGGTTTGATTTGATTCTGACAGGTTTTAACTATAAGCTCAAATCCATCAGTGTGTCGTGTCCTAGAGAATAAAGAGAAACACAAGGCAACGGGAGGAGTGACTGTGAAGATTTAAGTTGACAGGACATCACTGGAGATATCTTGATACGATTTGATAGGTGTCCATCAAAGCAGAGACTGTACTGTATTGAACAGGCATAGTTCTTGGCTCTGTTCCATATATTAGACCCTAGAGAGCGGGATGAGGTTGGTTTGTTTTATTTTTATTTTCAGAAATGTATTTTCAGTTGCTCGTTACACCTATATTTACTGTAGTTTGATCAAATCATTGATATTGAGTCTTTCACAAAATGGTCTTAGAGATCATAAACCTTGGAGGAGGGTCTAAAAATTCCAGTAGCTTTCCCAAAATTACCAGGTTTTCCAGTAATCCTGGTTGGAGGGTTATGGATTTCCTGCTTCTTCCCTCATGATTTCAGGAATCTTCCAACCGGGATGTCTGGAAAACCTGGGAATAAGCAGGAAAGTTACTAGAATTTTGCAACCCTACCTAGGAGTTATCTCATGCTATTGAGGGATAGAGAATGTCTTAGATATACTGTGGCCCTACATCAACATGGTATTGTTGTACAATACAGTCTACTGTACCTCAGTCTTTGATCCCTGTTATACTGTACTATACATTTATTTTACTAAGTGTTTCCTGTTCTGATATGTTCAGAACGGGCAGTAACTACATTTTATTCACAATTACAAAAATTGAATCAGAAAAACAGGAGACTAACACATTCATAAATGGCAAAAAAGACAGTCAATAAATAAATAATAAGGATTAAGGTTTTGAAGTGTCTATCCTATATCTAGGAGATAGAAGACAAATCTGGAAGTATACACATATATTATTTACACATATTTAACCTCTTATTTCTGTTGGCACAAAACTACCTCCATACTTCCATTCATTTGTATGGGTTAACTTTAGACAAGTCTAATAACTAATAACAAATAACAACAAATAATAACAAAGATAGCTAATAATGTAAGCATACTGTGTCCATAATAAGTATATAGGTTGTATGTTGGGAGCTTTTGGGAAAGAGCACAGTTAGAAAGATATGGCATTTAGAAGCAAACCGGATGGACATCATGAAAATGATCGGAGAGGTTGAGAGTAGAAGAAGTTCAGGAGCAAAAAAATAAATAAATATATATATATATTTTTATATATATATAGATATAGAATTATTGTAAAATTAACTCTGTCCATAAGGTGTAGATAGTAAGTATAGACCGAAAGTAGAGGCCTGGGCGTTGTTGTTCACTAATTTACTCCAAGTAGGGAAAGGATGGTGGGGTTGAAAAGTAATAAAGGGGAATATATATATAAAAAATAAAATAAAACATGGGGGATTGGAAGTGATGCAGACAATTACATTGATAGAAGATACAATCTATCTGCAATTTTAAGCTGATCCATCCCCCCAAAGAAAAAAAAAAAAAAAAAAAAAAAAAAATAAAAAAAAAAAAAAACATTTAGACAAGTCCCGTTACACTTTTGGGGGTCGTTGAGCAAACGGAAAACACCATCATGAACACCATTAGTTTGTAGGACAACCCGTTCGGATGCTACAGACTAGGGGTGTGCCGACATGGCCTTAGTCGTATTCGTAATCGTATCCGTAAATTGACAGTTGATAGTTGGATCGGATGATTAAAAAAAGGAAGTGTTTTAATATGCCTAAATAGATTTTGGCAAAATACCTCCCTGCATATTCTAACTGTAAAAAAGCTGCAGATTAGGAGCAGCGTGGACGCAGAGGGTTGTGTGTGTGTGTCCTCAATTTGCAGCAGGCAGCCAAGTTTGCTGTCACTCAGTCAGAATGCACATCAGTGTTTTACCTTTTTCCCCTACCGTTTCCCCGCTTGTTAGACATTATGCACATTGATAGCTTGATAGCAAACGTCCTCGCCAAGTGATTTATCATAGTAGCAGGCAGCAGCAGTCTAAATGATCAGACCGAAAACATGCGTGGAAAACGAATCGGGTGAAATTTTTCAAATTTTCATTTTGTCCGACTACTAGGCACACCCCTACTACAGACGTTTCCGTGAGAAGACCGATTTTCGGGTTGTCTCCTGGTCTGACAAACACCGCTGTAGCTCTGCCACTTTCCACCACAGATGTGGAAGGGCGACAAAAGAGGATGATATATCTTGCTTAAACTGATGGATTTTAATGGAAATGTTTTATTATTACCAATGTACCAATGTATTATCTATAGTTAATATTAGTCCCTTTTCCAGTTGGACAGGTAACTCTCAGCATGTAAGTTATTGCCTACCCTGCCTCCAAGCCCTAGACCTTTCCTATCTAAGTTATTGCCTACCCAGCCTCCAAGCCCTAGACCTTTCCGCTCTAAGTTATTGCCTACCCAGCCTCCAAGCCCTAGACCTTTCCTCTCTAAGTTTTTGCCTACCCAGCCCCCAAGCCCTAGACCTTTCCTCTCTAAGTTATTGCCTGCCAAGCCCCCAAGCGTTAGACCTTTCCTCTCTAAGTTATTGCCTGCCAAGCCCCCAAGCGTTAGACCTTTCCTATCTAAGTTATTGCCTATCCAGCCCCCAAGCCCTAGACCTTTCCTTTCTAAGTTATTGCCTACCCAGCCTCCAAGCCCTAGACCTGTCCTCTCTAAGTTATTGCCTACCCAGCCTCCAAGCCCAAGACCTGTCCTCTCTAAGTTATTGCCTACCCAGCTCCCAAGCCCAAGACCTGTCCTCTCTAAGTTATTGCCTACCCAGCTCCCAAGCCCTAGACCTTGAAGAGTTCAGGGTGCAGCCAGGAATGCAGACATTTCAGAGTGGCTCAGTAATTCCCTTCATAGTGCACTACTTTTGACCAGGGTCCAAGGCACCCTGTTCCCTTCATAGTGCACTACTTTTGACCAGAGTCCATGGCACCCTGTTCCCTTCATAGTGCACTATTTTTGACCAAGGCTGCTATAAAGGGATTAGAGTGCCAGTTGGGACGGATACATTGAATGTCTCAGTAACTGAAGGCTTTTAAAAAATTCTTCCTACAATATTTGTGTCATTTAGATTTCAGTAAAATGGCTCAGTGTGCAGAAAAGGTCACGTTATGTGAAATCAATTACCTTCTAACGCCCGGAGGAACACCTAATTCCTCCACTGACAGATGGATTAGAAAAGCTCTTAGTATTGGAATTCACAAAGTCATATTTACTGACTGTACAGATCGAGGGAAATGTCGCACATGTAGTGTTAGGTAGTGTTAAAGTGGAAATAGAGAAATACTGTAAGTGTTATATTTAACTCTGTGGAAATAGAGAAATAATGTAAGTGTTATATTTAACTCTGTGGAAATAGAGAAATACTGTAAGTGTTATATTTAACTCTGTGGAAATAGAGAAATACTGTAAGTGTTATATTTAACTCTGTGGAAATAGGAACAAGACAAATAGACAGTGTTGTGCTGACTCTGTGAGGCTGAGGAGAGGCAGGCGGGGAGGGAGAGAGGGAGGCAGGGAGGCAGGGAGGGAGGCAGGGAGGGAGGCAGGGAGGAAGGGAGGGAGGCGTGGAGGGAGGGAGGGAGGCGAGGAGGGAGGCGTGGAGGCGAGGAGGGAGAGTTGAAGGTAGAAGATAAAAGCATCATTGTTCGACCCAAATGGCACCCTATTTCCAATAGAGTGTGGCTCTGGCCCTATGGGCCCTGGTCAAAAGAAGTGCACTATAAAGGGGTTAGGATGCCATTTGGGACTCACCCAGGCCTGGTTAGCCAGACAAACGAGCACAGGCCTCTGGCAGGGAGCGAGCACAGCATGCTGAATCCCTCGGATTAGAACAGAGCACAGCCACAGCCCAATGAAGCCCAATGCTACGGCTGCATACTGGATTAGAACACAGCCCAATGAAGCCCAATGATACGGCTGCATACTGGATTAGAACATAGCCCAATGAAGCGCAATGCTACGGCTACATACTGGATTAGAACAGAGCACAGCCCAATGCTACGTATACATACTGTATTAGAACACAGCCCAATGAAGCCCAATGCTACGGCTGCATACTGGATTAGAACAGAGCACAGCCCAATCCTACGGCTGCATACTGGATTAGAACACAGCCCAATGAAGCCCAATGCTACGGCTGCATACTGGATTAGAACAGAGCACAGCCCAATGCTACGGCTACATACTGGATTAGAACACAGCACAGCCCAATGAAGTCTGTGTGTGTGTGTGTGTGTGTGTGTGTGTGTAGGGGGCGTGCTGGGGGGAGATTTTTAGGTGGATTCATTTTTAGTCATAAC
This sequence comes from Coregonus clupeaformis, assembly GCF_020615455.1. Lineage (NCBI taxonomy): Eukaryota > Metazoa > Chordata > Actinopteri > Salmoniformes > Salmonidae > Coregonus > Coregonus clupeaformis. Next base: position 149,922 of record NW_025534385.1, on the reverse strand, counting down.
AGTCTTCAGTTCTGTGATGTTCCTACCAGTCATAACATTTTTCAGTTCTGTGATGTTCCTACCAGTCATAACAGTCTTCAGTTCTGTGATGTTCCTACCAGGCATAACAGTTTTCAGTTCTGTGATGTTCCTACCAGTCATAACAGTTTTCAGTTCTGTGATGTTCCTACCAGTCATAACAGTTTTCAGTTCTGTGATGTTCCTACCAGTCATAACAGTTTTCAGTTCTGTGATACTCCTACCAGTCATAACAGCCTTCAGTTATGTGATGTTCCTACCAGTCATAACAGTCTTCAGTTCTGTGATGTTCCTACCAGTCATAACAGTCTTCAGTTCTGTGATTTTCCTACCAGTCATAACAGTCTTCAGCTCTGTGATGATCCTACCAGTCATAACAGTTTTCAGTTCTGTGATGTTCCTACCAGTCATAACAGTCTTCAGTTCTGTGATGTTCCTATCAGTCATAACAGTCTTCAGTTCTGTGATGTTCCTACCAGTCATAACATTTTTCAGTTCTGTGATGTTCCTACCAGTCATAACAGTCTTCAGTTCTGTGATGTTCCTACCAGGCATAACAGTTTTCAGTTCTGTGATGTTCCTACCAGTCATAACAGTTTTCAGTTCTGTGATGTTCCTACCAGTCATAACAGTTTTCAGTTCTGTGATGTTCCTACCAGTCATAACAGTTTTCAGTTCTGTGATACTCCTACCAGTCATAACAGCCTTCAGTTATGTGATGTTCCTACCAGTCATAACAGTCTTCAGTTCTGTGATGTTCCTACCAGTCATAACAGTCTTCAGTTCTGTGATTTTCCTACCAGTCATAACAGTCTTCAGTTCTGTGATGTTCCTACCAGTCATAACAGTTTTCAGTTCTGTGATGTTCCTACCAGTCATAACAGTCTTCAGTTCTGTGATGTTCCTATCAGTCATAACAGTCTTCAGTTCTGTGATGTTCCAACCAGTCATAACAGTCTTCAGTTCTGTGATGTTCCTACCAGTCATAACAGTCTTCAGTTCTGTGATGTTCCTACCAGGCATAACAGTTTTCAGTTCTGTGATGTTCCTACCAGTCATAACAGTCTTCAGTTCTGTGATGTTCCTACCAGTCATAACAGTTTTCAGTTCTGTGATGTTCCTACCAGTCATAACAGTCTTCAGTTCTGTGATGTTCCAACCAGTCATAACAGTCTTGAGTTCTGTGATGTTCCTACCAGTCATACATTACATTTACATTTACATTTGTCATTTAGCAGACGCTCTTATCCAGAGCGACTTACAGTTAGTGCATACATTTTCATACTAATCTCTTCAAATTGCATTCAATACAATATTCAGGGTCTCGCGAATGAGCTGCTTAGTTTGATACACCGACCACACGGTTAACAGCTATAGGCAGTAACCTGCCCTTCAGGGTCTGGAGAACATGTTGGGAGTAGGTCAGCAACCTTCTGATTCTGCACCGCAACACGTCAGAGAAAACACAGGACAGGCAGCCATTATGGTGGGAAGCCCCTCCACCTCTCTATGGAACCAGAGGGCTGTGTGTGATGGAGGAGTCTGGGCCGTAGGCTACAGGTCATGTGGTCTCAGACTGACCAACCAGACTGCAGCACACCTGAGGGATGGGGTGAGGGCAGTTCACATAGACTGACCAGACTGCAGCGCCCAACTCCTGAAGAGGTGATGGCAGCCTCGGATATCATCAACTTCCTACAGCCGCCCTTGTAGACAGACCAAAAGCCTCATTTTAGAACAGACCAGCCTCAGTGCCATCAGAACCCCAAAGGTATCGGGTCATTTTATGACGGATGCATTGTATTTTCTGTACGGCTGCCAAAGACAAACTCGTTTTATAATGACAGCCATAACGTGTTCAACAGACAGTCTTGAATCTGCAGCAGTGAAAGTCATAACAGTCTTCAGTTCTGTGATGTTCCTACCAGTCAGAAAATGCTTCAGTTCTGTGATGTTCCTACCAGTCATAACAGTCTTCAGATATGTGACGTTCCTACCAGTCATAACAGTTTTCAGTTCTGTGATGTTCCTACCAGTCATAACAGTTTTCAGTTCTTTGATGTTCCAACCAGTCATAACAGTCTTCAGTTCTGTGAGGTTCCTACCAGTCATAACAGTCTTCAGTTCTGTGATGTTCCTACCAGTCATAACAGTCTTCAGTTCTGTGATGTTCCTACTAGTCATAAAATGCTTCAGTTCTGTGATGTTCCTACCAATCATAACAGTTTTCAGTTCTGTGATGTTCCTACCAGTCATAACAGTCTTCAGTTCTGTGATGTTCCTACCAGTCATAACATTTTTCAGTTCTGTGATGTTCCTACCAGTCATAACAGTCTTCAGTTCTGTGATGTTCCTACCAGGCATAACAGTTTTCAGTTCTGTGATGTTCCTACCAGTCATAACAGTTTTCAGTTCTGTGATGTTCCTACCAGTCATAACAGTTTTCAGTTCTGTGATGTTCCTACCAGTCATAACAGTTTTCAGTTCTGTGATACTCCTACCAGTCATAACAGCCTTCAGTTATGTGATGTTCCTACCAGTCATAACAGTCTTCAGTTCTGTGATGTTCCTACCAGTCATAACAGTCTTCAGTTCTGTGATTTTCCTACCAGTCATAACAGTCTTCAGTTCTGTGATGATCCTACCAGTCATAACAGTTTTCAGTTCTGTGATGTTCCTACCAGTCATAACAGTCTTCAGATCTGTGATGTTCCTATCAGTCATAACAGTCTTCAGTTCTGTGATGTTCCTACCAGTCATAACATTTTTCAGTTCTGTGATGTTCCTACCAGTCATAACAGTCTTCAGTTCTGTGATGTTCCTACCAGGCATAACAGTTTTCAGTTCTGTGATGTTCCTACCAGTCATAACAGTTTTCAGTTCTGTGATGTTCCTACCAGTCATAACAGTTTTCAGTTCTTTGATGTTCCTACCAGTCATAACAGTTTTCAGTTCTGTGATACTCCTACCAGTCATAACAGCCTTCAGTTATGTGATGTTCCTACCAGTCATAACAGTCTTCAGTTCTGTGATGTTCCTACCAGTCATAACAGTCTTCAGTTCTGTGATTTTCCTACCAGTCATAACAGTCTTCAGTTCTGTGATGTTCCTACCAGTCATAACAGTTTTCAGTTCTGTGATGTTCCTACCAGTCATAACAGTCTTCAGTTCTGTGATGTTCCTATCAGTCATAACAGTCTTCAGTTCTGTGATGTTCCAACCAGTCATAACAGTCTTCAGTTCTGTGATGTTCCTACCAGTCATAACAGTCTTCAGTTCTGTGATGTTCCTACCAGGCATAACAGTTTTCAGTTCTGTGATGTTCCTACCAGTCATAACAGTCTTCAGTTCTGTGATGTTCCTACCAGTCATAACAGTTTTCAGTTCTGTGATGTTCCTACCAGTCATAACAGTCTTCAGTTCTGTGATGTTCCAACCAGTCATAACAGTCTTCAGTTCTGTGATGTTCCTACCAGTCATACATTACATTTACATTTACATTTGTCATTTAGCAGACGCTCTTATCCAGAGCGACTTACAGTTAGTGCATACATTTTCATACTAATCTCTTCAAATTGCATTCAATACAATATTCAGGGTCTCGCGAATGAGCTGCTTAGTTTGATACACCGACCACACGGTTAACAGCTATAGGCAGTAACCTGCCCTTCAGGGTCTGGAGAACATGTTGGGAGTAGGTCAGCAACCTTCTGATTCTGCACCGCAACACGTCAGAGAAAACACAGGACAGGCAGCCATTATGGTGGGAAGCCCCTCCACCTCTCTATGGAACCAGAGGGCTGTGTGTGATGGAGGAGTCTGGGCCGTAGGCTACAGGTCATGTGGTCTCAGACTGACCAACCAGACTGCAGCACACCTGAGGGATGGGGTGAGGGCAGTTCACATAGACTGACCAGACTGCAGCGCCCAACTCCTGAAGAGGTGATGGCAGCCTCGGATATCATCAACTTCCTACAGCCGCCCTTGTAGACAGACCAAAAGCCTCATTTTAGAACAGACCAGCCTCAGTGCCATCAGAACCCCAAAGGTATCGGGTCATTTTATGACGGATGCATTGTATTTTCTGTACGGCTGCCAAAGACAAACTCGTTTTATAATGACAGCCATAACGTGTTCAACAGACAGTCTTGAATCTGCAGCAGTGAAAGTCATAACAGTCTTCAGTTCTGTGATGTTCCTACCAGTCAGAAAATGCTTCAGTTCTGTGATGTTCCTACCAGTCATAACAGTCTTCAGATATGTGACGTTCCTACCAGTCATAACAGTTTTCAGTTCTGTGATGTTCCTACCAGTCATAACAGTTTTCAGTTCTTTGATGTTCCAACCAGTCATAACAGTCTTCAGTTCTGTGAGGTTCCTACCAGTCATAACAGTCTTCAGTTCTGTGATGTTCCTACCAGTCATAACAGTCTTCAGTTCTGTGATGTTCCTACCAGTCATAAAATGCTTCAGTTCTGTGATGTTCCTACCAATCATAACAGTTTTCAGTTCTGTGATGTTCCTACCAGTCATAACAGTCTTCAGTTATGTGATGTTCCTACCAGTCATAACAGTCTTCAGTTCTGTGATGTTCCAACCAGTCATAACAGTCTTCAGTTCTGTGATGTTCCTACCAGTCATAACAGTCTTCAGTTCTGTGATGTTCCTACCAGTCATAACAGTCTTCAGTTCTGTGATGTTCCTACCAGTCATAACAGTTTTCAGTTCTGTGATGTTCCTACCAGTCATAACAGTCTTCAGTTCTGTGATGTTCCTACCAGTCATAAAATGCTTCAGTTCTGTGATGTTCCTACCAATCATAACAGTCTTCAGTTATGTGATGTTCCTACCAGTCATAACAGTCTTCAGTTCTGTGATGTTTCTACCAGTCATAACAGTCTTCAGTTCTGTGATGTTCCTACCAGTCATAACAGTCTTCAGTTCTGTGATGTTCCTACCAGTCATAACAGTCTTCAGTTCTGTGATGTTCCTACCAGTCATAACAGTGTTCTGGGTGCCCTCTAACAACCTCCTCCCATTTTAATATTCTCTAAAAAGATGATCTTGTTTGGGGATTGAACAGTCAGATTACAGAGGGTGTTATATCTGGAACAGGACAGACATGACTGGTGGATGAACAGTCAGATTACAGAGGTTGTTATATCTGGAACAGGACAGACATGACTGGTGATTGAACAGTCAGATTACAGAGGGTGTTATATCTGGAACAGGACAGACATGACTGGTGATTGAACAGTCAGATTACAGAGGTTGTTATATCTGGAACAGGACAGACATGACTGATGATTGAACAGTCAGATTACAGAGGGTGTTATATCTGGAAATGGACAGACATGACTGGTGATTGAACAGTCAGATTACAGAGGGTGTTTTATCTGGAACAGGACAGACATGACTGGTGATTGAACAGTCAGATTACAAAGGGTGTTATATCTGGAAAAGGACAGACATGACTGGTGGATGAACAGTCAGATTACAGAGGGTGTTATATCTGGAACAGGACAGACATGACAGGTGATTGAACAGTCAGATTACAGAGGGTGTTATATCTGGAACAGGACAGACATGACTGGTGATTGAACAGTCAGATTACAGAGGGTGTTATATCTGGAACAGGACAGACATGACTGGTGATTGAACAGTCAGATTACAGAGGTTGTTATATCTGGAACAGGACAGACATGACTGATGATTGAACAGTCAGATTACAGAGGGTGTTATATCTGGAAATGGACAGACATGACTGGTGATTGAACAGTCAGATTACAGAGGGTGTTTTATCTGGAACAGGACAGACATGACTGGTGATTGAACAGTCAGATTACAAAGGGTGTTATATCTGGAAAAGGACAGACATGACTGGTGATTGAACAGTCAGATTACAGAGGGTGTTATATCTGGAACAGGACAGACATGACTGGTGATAGAACAGTCAGATTACAGAGGTTGTTATATCTGGAACAGGACAGACATGACTGGTGATTGAACAGTCATATTACAGAGGGTGTTATATCTGGAAATGGACAGACATGACTGGTGATTGAACAGTCAGATTACAGAGGGTGTTATATCTGGAACAGGACAGACATGATTGGTGATTGAACAGTCAGATTACAGAGGGTGTTATATCTGGAACAGGACAGACATGACTGATGATTGAACAGTCAGATTACAGAGGGTGTTATATCTGGAACAGGACAAACATGACTGGTGATTGAACAGTCAGATTACAGAGGGTGTTATATCTGGAACAGGACAGACATGACTGATGATTGAACAGTCAGATTACAGAGGGTGTTATATCTGGAAATGGACAGACATGACTGGTGATTGAACAGTCAGATTACAGAGGGTGTTATATCTGGAACAGGACAGACATGACTGGTGATTGAACAGTCAGATTACAGAGGGTGTTATATCTGGAACAGGACATACATGACTGGTGATTGAACAGTCAGATTAAAGAGGGTGTTATATCTGGAAAAGGACAGACATGACTGGTGATTGAACAGTCAGATTACAGAGGGTGTTATATCTGGAACAGGACAGACATGACTGGTGATTGAACAGTCATATTACAGAGGGTGTTATATCTGGAAATGGACAGACATGACTGGTGATTGAACAGTCAGATTACAGAGGGTGTTATATCTGGAACAGGACAGACATGATTGGTGATTGAACAGTCAGATTACAGAGGGTGTTATATCTGGAACAGGACAGACATGACTGATGATTGAACAGTCAGATTACAGAGGGTGTTATATCTGGAACAGGACAAACATGACTGGTGATTGAACAGTCAGATTACAGAGGGTGTTATATCTGGAACAGGACAGACATGACTGATGATTGAACAGTCAGATTACAGAGGGTGTTATATCTGGAAATGGACAGACATGACTGGTGATTGAACAGTCAGATTACAGAGGGTGTTATATCTGGAACAGGACAGACATGACTGGTGATTGAACAGTCAGATTACAGAGGGTGTTATATCTGGAACAGGACATACATGACTGATGATTGAACAGTCAGATTAAAGAGGTTGTTATATCTGGAAAAGGACAGACATGACTGGTGATTGAACAGTCAGATTACAGAGGGTGTTATATCTTTATCTTTACCTGCAGGTTATCTGGTATGAATATACCAGCACCCATCATCAGCAACAAGAACTGGCTAAGACTCCATTTTGTGACTGATAGGAATCATCGACATAAAGGATTCACAGTTCAGTATCAAGGTAAGACAAAATGAACCAATTATTTAATTAATTCATTGACACGTTTGAACTATAAAATGTTATTTTTTCAACTGAAAGTCTTTGTCAACTGAATAACAACCAGAGGACCAAGGAACTCTTCATACAATTACATTGTCTTTATTGTGTTTCCATGTTCAATAGGTCCTCCTTGTTCTTTGATGCCTAATAACCCCTAATAACCCCTAATAACCATTAATAACCACGAATAATCACTAATAACCACTAATAATCCCTTACCAAGGAGTACTTTCAAACTACTACTTTTCTGGAGATCTCGTGTCTCCATACAGCGTTTCATCCTTATCTTGTCTACTGAATAATAACCAGTTCCATTCATTCTTCTCTGGTTTGTTAAAGACTAAGGATCTTTGTTCTAGTTGTATCCCTCCAGACTAAAGGCCCCTCCCTGTTGGGTCAAATGTTTCAAATGTATTATACCCTGCTTCCATAACACCCTGCAGAGCCAGACAGACTTCAATAATAAATTACCTTCCCATTCTCCTTTACCATGACTTTGAAGATAGTGTTTATGAAGCAGCCTAACAGCTAGCCTGACTAACAGCTAGCCTGACTACCAGCTAGTCTAACTAACAGCTAGCCTGACCAACAGCTAGTCTGACTAACAACTAGCCTGACTAACAGCTAACCTGACTAACAGCTAGCCTGACTAACAACTAGCCTGACTAACAGCTAACCTGACTAACAGCTAGCCTGACTAACAGCTAGCCTGACTAACAGCTAGTCTGACTAAGAGCTGTCCTGACTAACAGCTAGCCTGACTAACAGCTAGCCTGACTAACAAGTAGTCTAACTAACAGCTAGCCTGCCAGTCCAGGCCATGCATGAAAACCAACTTCTCAATTATTGTGTTTATGAAGAGTTTTCCATTGGTAGCATGCAGTGCAATTCTCTGTAAACCTAGAAACATAATCAATGGTATGAAATATTTCAGAGTTATATAGGTAGACTACTGTGTAGTGTCGGGTCAGAGTTATATAGGGACTACTGTGTAGTTTTGGGTCAGAGTTATATAGGGACTACTGTGTAGTGTTGGGTCAGAGTTATATAGGGACTACTGTGTAGTGTTGGGTCAGAGTTATATAGGGACTACTGTGTAGTGTTGGGTCAGAGTTATATAGGGAATACTGTGTAGTGTTGGGTCAGAGTTATATAGGTAGACTACTGTGTAGTGTTGGGTCAGAGTTATATAGGGACTACTGTGTAGTGTTGGGTCAGATTTATATAGGTAGTCTACTGTGTAGTGTTGGGTCAGATTTATATAGGGACTACTGTGTAGTGTTGGGTCAGAGTTATATAGGGACTACTGTGTAGTGTTTGGTCAGAGTTATATAGGGACTACAGTGTAGTGTTGGGTCAGAGTTATATAGGTAGACTACTGTGTAGTGGTGGGTCAGAGTTATATAGGGACTACAGTGTAGTGTTGGGTCAGAGTTATATATATGGACTATTGTGTAGTGTTGGGTCAGAGTTATATAGGGACTAATGTGTAGTGTTGGGTCAGAGATATATAGGGACTACTGTGTAGTGTTGGGTCAGAGTTATATAGGTAGACTATTGTGTAGTGTTTGGTCAGAGTTATATAGGGACTACTGTGTAGTGTTGGGTCAGAGTTATATGGGGACTACTGTGTAGTGTTGGGTCAGAGATATATAGGGACTACAGTGTAGTGTTGGGACAGAGTTATATAGGTAGACTACTGTGTAGTGTTGGGTCAGAGTTATGTAAGGACTACTGTGTAGTGTTGGATCAGAGTTATGTAGGGACTACTGTGTAGTGTTGGGTCAGAGTTATATAGGTAGACTACTGTGTAGTGTTGGGTCAGAGTTATATAGGGACTACTGTGTAGTGTTGGGTCAGAGTTACATAGGGACTACAGTGTAGTGTTGGGTCAGAGTTATATAGGGACTACTGTGTAGTGTTGGGTCAGAGTTATATAGGGACTACTGTGTAGTGTTGGGTCAGAGTTATATAGAGACTACTGTGTAGTGTTGGGTCAGAGTTATATAGGGACTACTGTGTAGTGTTGGGTCAGATTTATATATGGACTACTGTGTAGTGTTGGGTCAGAGTTATATAGGGACTACTGTGTAGTGTTGGGTCAGAGTTATATAGGGACTACTGTGTAGTGTTGGGTCAGAGTTATATAGGGACTACTGTGTAGTGTTGGGTCAGTTATATAGGGTAGACTACTGTGTAGTGTTGGGTCAGAGTTATATAGGGACTACTGTGTAGTGTTGGGTCAGAGTTATATAGGGACTACTGTGTAGTGTTGGGTCAGAGTTATATAGGTAGTCTACTGTGTAGTGTTGGGTCAGATTTATATAGGGACTACTGTGTAGTGTTGGGTCAGAGTTATATAGGTAGTCTACTGTGTAGTGTTGTGTCAGATTTATATAGGGACTACTGTGTAGTGTTGGGTCAGAGTTATATAGGGACTACAGTGTAGTGTTGGGTCAGAGTTATATAGGGACTACTGTGTAGTGTTGGGTCAGAGTTATATAGGTAGTCTACTGTGTAGTGTTGGGTCAGATTTATATAGGGACTACAGTGTAGTGTTGGGTCAGAGTTATATAGGTAGACTACTGTGTAGTGTTGGGTCAGAGTTATATAGGGACTACTGTGTAGTGTTGGGTCAGAGTTATATAGGGACTACTGTGTAGTGTTGGGTCAGTTATATATATGGACTATTGTGTAGTGTTGTGTCAGAGTTATATAGGGACTACTGTGTAGTGTTGGGTCAGAGATATATAGGGACTACTGTGTAGTGTTGGGTCAGAGTTATATAGGTAGACTACTGTGTGGTGTTTGGTCAGCGTTATATAGGGACTACTGTGTAGTGTTGGGTCAGAGTTATATGGGGACTACTGTGTAGTGTTGGGTCAGATATATATAGGGACTACAGTGTAGTGTTGGGACAGAGTTATTTAGGTAGACTACTGTGTAGTGTTGGGTCAGAGTTATGTAAGGACTACTGTGTAGTGTTGGGTCAGAGTTATGTAGGGACTACTGTGTAGTGTTGTGTCAGAGTTATATAGGTAGACTACTGTGTAGTGTTGGGTCAGAGTTATATCGGGACTACTGTGTAGTGTTGGGTCAGAGTTACATAGGGACTACAGTGTCGTGTTGGGTCAGAGTTATATAGGGACTACTGTGTAGTGTTGGGTCAGAGTTATATAGGGACTACTGTGTAGTGTTGGGTCAGAGTTATATAGAGACTACTGTGTAGTGTTGGGTCAGAGTTATATAGGGACTACAGTTTAGTGTTGGGTCAGATTTATATATGGACTACTGTGTAGTGTTGGGTCAGAGTTATATAGGGACTACTGTGTAGTGTTGGGTCAGAGTTATATAGGTAGTCTACTGTGTAGTGTTGGGTCAGATTTATATAGGGACTACTGTGTAGTGTTGGGTCAGAGTTATATAGGGTAGTCTACTGTGTAGTGTTGTTTGAGATATATAGAGGGACTACTGTGTAGTGTTGGGTCAGAGTTATATAGGGACTACAGTGTAGTGTTGGGTCAGAGTTATATAGGGACTACTGTGTAGTATTGGGTCAGAGTTATATAGGGACTACTGTGTAGTGTTGGGTCAATGTTATATAGAGACTACTGTGTAGTGTTGGGTCAGAGTTATATAGGGACTACTGTGTAGTGTTGGGTTAGATTTATATATGGACTACTGTGTAGTGTTGGGTCAGAGTTATATAGGGACTACTGTGTAGTGTTGGGTCAGAGTTATATTAGAAGTCTACTGTGTAGTGTTGGGTCAGATTTATATAGGTAGTCTACTGTGTAGTGTTGTGTCAGATTTATATAGGGACTACTGTGTAGTGTTGGGTCAGAGTTATATAGGGACTACAGTGTAGTGTTGGGTCATAGTTATATATGGACTACTGTGTAGTGTTGGGTCAGAGTTTTATAGGGACTACTGTGTAATGTTGGGTCAGAGTTATATAGGGACTACTGTGTAGTGTTGGGTAAGAGTTATATAGGGACTACTGTGTAGTGTTGGGTCAGAGTTATATATATGGACTACTGTGTAGTGTTGGGTCAGAGTTATATAGGGACTATTGTGTAGTGTTGGATCAGTTATATATATGGACTATTGTGTAGTGTTGGGTCAGAGTTATATAGGGACTACTGTGTAGTGTTGGGTCAGAGATGTATAGGGACTACTGTGTAGTGTTGGGTCAGAGTTATATAGGTAGACTACTGTGTAGTGTTTGGTCAGAGTTATATAGGGACTACTGTGTAGTGTTGGGTCAGATATATGTAGGGACTACAGTGTAGTGTTGGGATAGAGTTATATAGGTAGACTACTGTGTAGTGTTGGGTCAGAGTTATGTAAGGACTACTGTGTAGTGTTGGGTCAGAGTTATGTAGGGACTACTGTGTAGTGTTGGGTCAGAGTTATATAGGGACTACTGTGTAGTGTTGGGTCAGAGTTATATAGGGACTACTGTGTAGTGTTGGGTCAGAGTTACATAGGGACTACAGTGTAGTGTTGGGTCAGAGTTATATAGGGACTACTGTGTAGTGTTGGGTCAGAGTTATATATGGACTACTGTGTAGTGTTGGGTCAGAGTTACATAGGGACTACAGTGTAGTGTTGGGTCAGAGTTATATAGGGACTACTGTGTAGTGTTGGGTCAGAGTTATATAGGGACTACTGTGTAGTGTTGGGTCAGAGTTATATAGGTAGTCTACTGTGTAGTGTTGTGTCAGAATTATATAGGGACTACTGTGTAGTGTTGGGTCAGAGTTATATAGGGACTACAGTTTAGTGTTGGGTCAGAGTTATATAGGGACTACTGTGTAGTGTTGGGTCAGAGTTTTATAGGGACTACTGTGTAGTGTTGGGTCAGAGTTATATAGGGACTACTGTGTAGTGTTGGGTCAGAGTTATATAGGTAGACTATTGTGTAGTGTTTGGTCAGAGTTATATAGGGACTACTGTGTAGTGTTGGGTCAGAGTTATATGGGGACTACTGTGTAGTGTTGGGTCAGAGATATATAGGGACTACAGTGTAGTGTTGGGACAGAGTTATATAGGTAGACTACTGTGTAGTGTTGGGTCAGAGTTATGTAAGGACTACTGTGTAGTGTTGGATCAGAGTTATGTAGGGACTACTGTGTAGTGTTGGGTCAGAGTTATATAGGTAGACTACTGTGTAGTGTTGGGTCAGAGTTATATAGGGACTACTGTGTAGTGTTGGGTCAGAGTTACATAGGGACTACAGTGTAGTGTTGGGTCAGAGTTATATAGGGACTACTGTGTAGTGTTGGGTCAGAGTTATATAGGGACTACTGTGTAGTGTTGGGTCAGAGTTATATAGAGACTACTGTGTAGTGTTGGGTCAGAGTTATATAGGGACTACTGTGTAGTGTTGGGTCAGATTTATATATGGACTACTGTGTAGTGTTGGGTCAGAGTTATATAGGGACTACTGTGTAGTGTTGGGTCAGAGTTATATAGGGACTACTGTGTAGTGTTGGGTCAGAGTTATATAGGGACTACTGTGTAGTGTTGGGTCAGTTATATAGGTAGACTACTGTGTAGTGTTGGGTCAGAGTTATATAGGGACTACTGTGTAGTGTTGGGTCAGAGTTATATAGGGACTACTGTGTAGTGTTGGGTCAGAGTTATATAGGTAGTCTACTGTGTAGTGTTGGGTCAGATTTATATAGGGACTACTGTGTAGTGTTGGGTCAGAGTTATATAGGTAGTCTACTGTGTAGTGTTGTGTCAGATTTATATAGGGACTACTGTGTAGTGTTGGGTCAGAGTTATATAGGGACTACAGTGTAGTGTTGGGTCAGAGTTATATAGGGACTACTGTGTAGTGTTGGGTCAGAGTTATATAGGTAGTCTACTGTGTAGTGTTGGGTCAGATTTATATAGGGACTACAGTGTAGTGTTGGGTCAGAGTTATATAGGTAGACTACTGTGTAGTGTTGGGTCAGAGTTATATAGGGACTACTGTGTAGTGTTGGGTCAGAGTTATATAGGGACTACTGTGTAGTGTTGGGTCAGTTATATATGGACTATTGTGTAGTGTTGTGTCAGAGTTATATAGGGACTACTGTGTAGTGTTGGGTCAGAGATATATAGGGACTACTGTGTAGTGTTGGGTCAGAGTTATATAGGTAGACTACTGTGTGGTGTTTGGTCAGCGTTATATAGGGACTACTGTGTAGTGTTGGGTCAGAGTTATATGGGGACTACTGTGTAGTGTTGGGTCAGATATATATAGGGACTACAGTGTAGTGTTGGGACAGAGTTATTTAGGTAGACTACTGTGTAGTGTTGGGTCAGAGTTATGTAAGGACTACTGTGTAGTGTTGGGTCAGAGTTATGTAGGGACTACTGTGTAGTGTTGTGTCAGAGTTATATAGGTAGACTACTGTGTAGTGTTGGGTCAGAGTTATATCGGGACTACTGTGAGTGTTGGGTCAGAGTTACATAGGGACTACAGTGTCGTGTTGGGTCAGAGTTATATAGGGACTACTGTGTAGTGTTGGGTCAGAGTTATATAGGGACTACTGTGTAGTGTTGGGTCAGAGTTATATAGAGACTACTGTGTAGTGTTGGGTCAGAGTTATATAGGGACTACAGTTTAGTGTTGGGTCAGATTTATATATGGACTACTGTGTAGTGTTGGGTCAGAGTTATATAGGGACTACTGTGTAGTGTTGGGTCAGAGTTATATAGGTAGTCTACTGTGTAGTGTTGGGTCAGATTTATATAGGGACTACTGTGTAGTGTTGGGTCAGAGTTATATAGGTAGTCTACTGTGTAGTGTTGTTTCAGATTTATATAGGGACTACTGTGTAGTGTTGGGTCAGAGTTATATAGGGACTACAGTGTAGTGTTGGGTCAGAGTTATATAGGGACTACTGTGTAGTATTGGGTCAGAGTTATATAGGGACTACTGTGTAGTGTTGGGTCAATGTTATATAGAGACTACTGTGTAGTGTTGGGTCAGAGTTATATAGGGACTACTGTGTAGTGTTGGGTTAGATTTATATATGGACTACTGTGTAGTGTTGGGTCAGAGTTATATAGGGACTACTGTGTAGTGTTGGGTCAGAGTTATATTAGAAGTCTACTGTGTAGTGTTGGGTCAGATTTATATAGGTAGTCTACTGTGTAGTGTTGTGTCAGATTTATATAGGGACTACTGTGTAGTGTTGGGTCAGAGTTATATAGGGACTACAGTGTAGTGTTGGGTCATAGTTATATATGGACTACTGTGTAGTGTTGGGTCAGAGTTTTATAGGGACTACTGTGTAATGTTGGGTCAGAGTTATATAGGGACTACTGTGTAGTGTTGGGTAAGAGTTATATAGGGACTACTGTGTAGTGTTGGGTCAGAGTTATATATATGGACTACTGTGTAGTGTTGGGTCAGAGTTATATAGGGACTATTGTGTAGTGTTGGATCAGTTATATATATGGACTATTGTGTAGTGTTGGGTCAGAGTTATATAGGGACTACTGTGTAGTGTTGGGTCAGAGATGTATAGGGACTACTGTGTAGTGTTGGGTCAGAGTTATATAGGTAGACTACTGTGTAGTGTTTGGTCAGAGTTATATAGGGACTACTGTGTAGTGTTGGGTCAGATATATGTAGGGACTACAGTGTAGTGTTGGGATAGAGTTATATAGGTAGACTACTGTGTAGTGTTGGGTCAGAGTTATGTAAGGACTACTGTGTAGTGTTGGGTCAGAGTTATGTAGGGACTACTGTGTAGTGTTGGGTCAGAGTTATATAGGGACTACTGTGTAGTGTTGGGTCAGAGTTATATAGGGACTACTGTGTAGTGTTGGGTCAGAGTTACATAGGGACTACAGTGTAGTGTTGGGTCAGAGTTATATAGGGACTACTGTGTAGTGTTGGGTCAGAGTTATATATGGACTACTGTGTAGTGTTGGGTCAGAGTTACATAGGGACTACAGTGTAGTGTTGGGTCAGAGTTATATAGGGACTACTGTGTAGTGTTGGGTCAGAGTTATATAGGGACTACTGTGTAGTGTTGGGTCAGAGTTATATAGGTAGTCTACTGTGTAGTGTTGTGTCAGAATTATATAGGGACTACTGTGTAGTGTTGGGTCAGAGTTATATAGGGACTACAGTTTAGTGTTGGGTCAGAGTTATATAGGGACTACTGTGTAGTGTTGGGTCAGAGTTTTATAGGGACTACTGTGTAGTGTTGGGTCAGAGTTATATAGGGACTACTGTGTAGTGTTGGGTCAGAGTTATATAGGGACTACTGTGTAGTGTTTGGTCAGAGTTATATAGGGACTATTGTGTAGTGTTGGGTCAGAGTTATATAGGGACTACTGTGTAGTGTTGGGTCAGAGTTATATAGGGACTACAGTTTAGTGTTGGGTCAGAGTTATATAGGGACTACTGTGTAGTGTTGGGTCAGAGTTTTATAGGGACTACTGTGTAGTGTTGGGTCAAAGTTATATAGGGACTACTGTGTAGTGTTGGGTCAGAGTTACATAGGGACTACTGTGTAGTGTTGGGTCAGAGTTATATAGGGACTACAGTGTAGTGTTGGGTCAGAGTTATATAGGGACTACTGTGTAGTATTGGGTCAGAGTTATATAGGGACTACTGTGTAGTGTTGGGTCAGAGTTATATAGAGACTACTGTGTAGTGTTGGGTCAGAGTTATATAGGGACTACTGTGTAGTGTTGGGTCAGAGTTATATAGGGACTACAGTGTAGTGTTGGGTCAGAGTTATATAGGGACTACTGTGTAGTATTGGGTCAGAGTTATATAGGGACTACTGTGTAGTGTTGGGTCAGAGTTATATAGAGACTACTGTGTAGTGTTGGGTCAGAGTTATATAGGGACTACTGTGTAGTGTTGGGTCAGAGTTATATAGGGACTACTGTGTAGTGTTGGGTTAGATTTATATATGGACTACTGTGTAGTGTTGGGTCAGAGTTATATAGGGACTACTGTGTAGTGTTGGGTCAGAGTTATATTGGAAGTCTACTGTGTAGTGTTGGGTCAGATTTATATAGGGACTTCTCTGTAGTGTTGGGTGAGAGTTATATAGGTAGTCTACTGTGTAGTGTTGTGTCAGATTTATATAGGGACTACTGTGTAGTGTTGAGTCAGAGTTATATAGGGACTACAGTGTAGTGTTGGGTCAGAGTTATATAGGGACTACTGTGTAGTGTTGGGTCAGAGTTTTATAGGGACTACTGTGTAGTGTTGGGTCAGAGTTATATAGGGACTACTGTGTAGTGTTGAGTAAGAGTTATATAGGGACTACTGTGTAGTGTTGGGTCAGAGTTATATAGGGACTACTGTGTAGTGTTGGGTCAGAGTTATATAGGGACTATTGTGTAGTGTTGGGTCAGAGTTATATAGGTAGACTACTGTGTAGTGTTGGGTCAGAGTTATATAGGGACTACTGTGTAGTGTTGGGTCAGAGTAATATAGGGACTACAGTGTTGTGTTTGGTCAGATTTATATAGGTAGACTACTGTGTAGTGTTGGGTCAGAGTTATATAGGGACTATTGTGTAGTGTTGGGTCAGTTATATATATGGACTATTGTGTAGTGTTGGGTCAGAGTTATATAGGGACTACTGTGTAGTGTTGGGTCAGAGATTTATAGGGACTACTGTGTAGTGTTGGGTCAGAGTTATATAGGTAGACTACTGTGTAGTGTTTGGTCAGAGTTATATAGGGACTACTGTGTAGTGTTGGGTCAGAGTTATATATGGACTACTGTGTAGTGTTGGGTCAGAGATATGTAGGGACTACAGTGTAGTGTTGGGATAGAGTTATATAGGTAGACTACTGTGTAGTGTTGGGTCAGAGTTATGTAAGGACTACTGTGTAGTGTTGGGTCAGAGTTATGTAGGGACTACTGTGTAGTGTTGGGTCAGAGTTATATAGGGACTACTGTGTAGTGTTGGGTCAGAGTTATATAGGGACTACTGTGTAGTGTTGGGTCAGAGTTATATAGGGACTACAGTGTAGTGTTGGGTCAGAGTTATATATGGACTACTGTGTAGTGTTGGGTCAGAGTTACATAGGGACTACAGTGTAGTGTTGGGTCAGAGTTATATAGGGACTACTGTGTAGTGTTGGGTCAGAGTTATATAGGGACTACTGTGTAGTGTTGGGTCAGAGTTATATAGGTAGTCTACTGTGTAGTGTTGTGTCAGAATTATATAGGGACTACTGTGTAGTGTTGGGTCAGAGTTATATAGGGACTACAGTTTAGTGTTGGGTCAGAGTTATATAGGGACTACAGTGTAGTGTTGGGTCAGAGTTATATAGGGACTACTGTGTAGTGTTGGGTCAGAGTTTTATAGGGACTACTGTGTAGTGTTGGGTCTGAGTTATATAGGGACTACTGTGTAGTGTTGGGTAAGAGTTATATAGGGACTACTGTGTAGTGTTGGGTCAGAGTTATATAGGGACTACTGTGTAGTGTTGGGTCAGAGTTATATAGGGACTATTGTGTAGTGTTGGGTCAGAGTTATATATGTAGACTACTGTGTAGTGTTGGGTCAGAGTTATATAGGGACTACTGTGTAGTGTTGGGTCAGAGTTATATAGGGACTACAGTGTTGTGTTGGGTCAGAGTTATATAGGTAGACTACTGTGTAGTGTTGGGTCAGAGTTATATAGGGACTATTGTGTAGTGTTGGGTCAGTTATATATATGGACTATTGTGTAGTGTTGGGTCAGAGTTATATAGGGACTACTGTGTAGTGTTGGGTCAGATATTTATAGGGACTACTGTGTAGTGTTGGGTCAGAGTTATATAGGTAGACTACTGTGTAGTGTTTGGTCAGAGTTATATAGGGACTACTGTGTAGTGTTGGGTCAGAGTTATATATGGACTACTGTGTAGTGTTGGGTCAGAGATATATAGGGACTACAGTGTAGTGTTGGGATAGAGTTATATAGGTAGACTACTGTGTAGTGTTGGGTCAGAGTTATGTAAGGACTACTGTGTAGTGTTGGGTCAGAGTTATATAGGGACTACTGTGTAGTGTTGGGTCAGAGATTTATAGGGACTACTGTTTAGTGTTGGGTCAGAGTTATATTGGTAGACTACTGTGTAGTGTTTGGTCAGAGTTATATATGGACTACTGTGTAGTGTTGGGTCAGAGATATGTAGGGACTACAGTGTAGTGTTGGGATAGAGTTATATAGGTAGACTACTGTGTAGTGTTGGGTCAGAGTTATGTAAGGACTACTGTGTAGTGTTGGGTCAGAGTTATGTAGGGACTACTGTGTAGTGTTGGGTCAGAGTTATATAGGGACTACTGTGTAGTGTTGGGTCAGAGTTATATAGGGACTACTGTGTAGTGTTGGGTCAGAGTTATATAGGGACTACAGTGTAGTGTTGGGTCAGAGTTATATATGGACTACTGTGTAGTGTTGGGTCAGAGTTACATAGGGACTACTGTGTAGTGTTGGGTCAGAGTTATATAGGGACTACTGTGTAGTGTTGGGTCAGAGTTATATATGGACTACTGTGTAGTGTTGGGTCAGAGATATGTAGGGACTACAGTGTAGTGTTGGGATAGAGTTATATAGGTAGACTACTGTGTAGTGTTGGGTCAGAGTTATGTAAGGACTACTGTGTAGTGTTGGGTCAGAGTTATATAGGGACTACTGTGTAGTGTTGGGTCAGATTTATATAGGGACTACTGTGTAGTGTTGGGTCAGAGTTACATAGGGACTACAGTGTAGTGTTGGGTCAGAGTTATATAGGGACTACTGTGTAGTGTTGGGTCAGAGTTATATAGGGACTACTGTGTAGTGTTGGGTCAGAGTTACATAGGGACTACAGTGTAGTGTTGGGTCAGAGTTATATAGGGACTACTGTGTAGTGTTGGGTCAGAGTTACATAGGGACTACAGTGTAGTGTTGGGTCAGAGTTATATAGGGACTACTGTGTAGTGTTGGGTCAGAGTTATATAGGGACTACTGTGTAGTGTTGGGTCAGAGTTATATAGGGACTACTGTGTAGTGTTGGGTCAGAGTTATATATGGACTACTGTGTAGTGTTGGGTCAGAGTTACATAGGGACTACAGTGTAGTGTTGGGTCAGAGTTATATAGGGACTACTGTGTAGTGTTGGGTCAGAGTCATATAGGGACTACTGTGTAGTGTTGGGTCAGAGTTATATAGGTAGTCTACTGTGTAGTGTTGTGTCAGAATTATATAGGGACTACTGTGTAGTGTTGGGTCAGAGTTATATAGGGACTACAGTTTAGTGTTGGGTCAGAGTTATATAGGGACTACTGTGTAGTGTTGGGTCAGAGTTTTATAGGGACTACTGTGTAGTGTTGGGTCAGAGTTATATAGGGACTACTGTGTAGTGTTGGGTCAGAGTTATATAGGGACTACTGTGTAGTGTTGGGTCAGAGTTATATAGGGACTATTGTGTAGTGTTGGGTCAGAGGCAAACTATTTCCTCTGCCTTATTCAATCATCACATTAAAGTGTAGATTTGCAAGATAGATTGTGTGTCCCAAATGGCACCCTATTCCCTACATAGTGCACTAATTTGGACCAGAGAATGGCACCCTATTCCCTACATAGTGCACTACTTTTGACCAGAGCATATAGGGTGCCATTTGGGATGCATACAGAGACTAGAAAGTAATTGGCTGTATGCCAAGCCAAATGCATGTTACAGATGCTATCAACGATCACCAACTAGACAGAACTCTTTGTTATTCTTTTAAAAATATATATTAATTAATTCATGATGTTTGACTTCAAATAGAGAGAGGGGAAGGAAGACACATCAAATCCATTCGGCCTTGATATGTACGACTGTGCTAGACACAGTCCCTTGTTAGCTTCTGGCAGTTACTCTGTGTAGGTACGACCGTGGCTTACAGCACCTGGCTTTGTCCTCACACTGGATGCATCCCAAATTGCACCTTTTCCCCCTATATAGTGCACTACTTTTGAACAGATCCTTATAGGTGCACTGAAAATGTCACGAACGTCTGAAGGAGGAGACCAATGCGCAGCGTTGCGAGTGAACATGATGACTTTATTAACTTAAAGCAACCACGAAGAAAACAACAAATGACGATCCGTGAAGTTCTATACTGAATACTACTAACAGCAACAAAGAAACAATAACCCACAACACAAAGGAGAAAACACACAGAATATATATGGCTCCCAATCAGAGATAACGAGCCGACAGCTGACACTCGTTACCTCCGATTGGGAGTCATCGACCAATCACCACCTGACACAAACAAAATGAAACTCACCCATCCCCAACACCACCAAATGAAAGACACCCAAACACATGAAAATGAACAACCCTGGCTCAATATAAACGTCCATAGAGCCAGAGTGTCACAGTACCCCCCCCTAAAGGTGCGAACTCCGGGCGCACCAACATCAGGACTAGGGGAGGGTCTGGGTGGGCGTCTGTCCATGGTGGCGGCTCTGGCCCCGGTCGTGATCCCCACCCCACCACAGTCACAACCTGCTTCGGTAGCCTCCCAATGACCACCCTCCACCTAACCCCACCTGGACTAAGGGGCAACCCCGGACTAAGGGGCAGCATCGGCCTAAGGGGCAGCACCGGGATAAGGGGCAGCACCGGGCTAAGGGACAGCACCGGACTACGGGGCAGCACCGGACTACGGGGCAGTACCGGACTAAAGGGCAGTACAGGACTAAGGGGCAGCACCGGGCTAAGGGGCAGTACCGGGCTAAGGGGCAGTACCGGACTCAGGGGCAGCACTGGACTCAGGGGCAGCACCGGACTCAGGGGCAGCACCGGACTCAGGGGCAGCACCGGACTAAGGGGCAGCACCGGGCTAAGGGGCAGTACCTGACTAGATGGCGGATCCTGGCTGGCTGGCTCTGGCGGATCCTGGCGGGACGGCTCTGGCTGATCCTGGCGGGACGGCTCTGGCTGATCCTGGCGGGACGGCTCTGGCGGATCCTGGCTGGACGGCTCTGGCGGATCCTGGCTGGACGGCTCTGGCGGATCCTGGCTGGACGGCTCTGGCGGATCCTGGCTGGACGGCTCTGGCGGATCCTGGCTGGACGGCTCTGGCGGATCCTGGCTGGACGCTCTGGCGGATCCCTTGCTGGACGGCTCTGGCGGATCCTGGCTGGACGGCTCTGGCGGATCCTGGCAGGACGGCTCTGGCGGATCCTGGCTAGACGGCTCTGGCGGATCCTGGCTGGCTGACGGATCTGGCGGATCCTGGCGGGCTGACGGATCTGGCTGCTCATGGCTGGCTGACGGATCTGGCTGCTCATGGCTGGCTGACGGATCTGGCTGCTCACGGCTGGCTGACGGATCTGGCTGCTCGTGGCTGGCTGACGGATCTGGCTGCTCATGGCTGGCTGACGGGTCTGGCTGCTCATGGCTGGCTGACGGATCTGGCTGCTCGCGGCTGGCTGACGGATCTGGCTGCTCATGGCTGGCTGACGGATCTGGCTGCTCATGGCTGGCTGACGGATCTGGCTGCTCATGGCTGGCTGACGGATCTGGCTGCTCATGGCTGGCTGACGGATCTGGCTGCTCATGGCTGGCTGACGGATCTGGCTGCTCATGGCTGGCTGACGGATCTGGCTGCTCATGGCTGGCTGACGGGTCTGGCTGCTCATGGCTGGCTGACGGGTCTGGCTGCTCATGGCTGGCTGACGGGTCTGGCTGCTCATGGCTGGCTGACGGATCTGGCTGCTCATGGCTGGCTGACGGATCTGGCTGCTCGCGGCTGGCTGACGGGTCTGGCTGCTCATGGCTGGCTGACGGATCTGGCTGCTCATGGCTGGCTGACGGATCTGGCTGCTCTGGCGCTGGCTGACGGGTCTGGCTGCTCATGGCTGGCTGACGGATCTGGCCACTCATGGCTGGCGGAAGGCTCTGGCTGATCCCGTCTGGCGGAAGGCTCTGGCTGCTCCTGTCTGACGGAAGGCTCTGGCTGCTCCTGTCTGGCGGAAGGCTCTGGCTGCTCCCTGTCTGGCGGAAGGCTCTGGCTGATCCTGTCTGGCGGAAGGCTCTGGCTGATCCTGTCTGGCGGAAGGCTCTGGCTGATCCTGTCTGGCGGAAGGCTCTGGCTGATCCTGTCTGGCGGAGAGCTCTAGCGGCTCCGGTCTGGCGGACGGCTCTGAAGGCTCATGGCAGACGGGCGGCTTTGTAGGCTCAGTACAGACGGGCAGTTCAGACGGCGTTGGGCAGACGGACAGTTCAGACGGCGTTGGGCAGACGGGCAGTTCAGACGGCGTTGGGCAGACGGGCAGTTCAGGCGCCCGTTGGGCAGACGGGCAGTTCAGGCGCCCGTTGGGCAGACGGGCAGTTCAGACGGCGTTGGGCAGACGGGCAGTTCAGACGGCGTTGGGCAGACGGGCAGTTCAGGCCGGCTGGCGACGCACATCGTGGACCTGGTGCGTGGAGTAGGAACAGGCCGGACCGTGCCGGGAACACCCACCACTGGCCTTAACTGGGGATCAAGAACGGACCGGACCAGACTGGGAACACACTTCAGTCTCTCATGCCGTGCCACAACAACTTCCCTCCCTCTACTCGCCAATGGCTCCCGTAATCCGATAGCCCTCTCTCCTTTTCTCCCTGTGGCAGCCTCCTGCTGCCCAGGCGCCAGCCATGTGCCCCCCCCAAAAAATGTTTTGGGAGTAACCACGGGCTTCCAGCCTCGACTCCGCGCTTCCTCTTCATACCACCTCCTCTCGGCTGCAGCTGCCTCCAGCTCTTCACGAGGGCGGTGATATTCCTCCTCAGACCACCTCCTCTCGGCTGCAGCTGCCTCCAGCTCTTCACGAGGGCGATGATGTTCCTCCGGTTGTGCCCAAGGACCCTTTCCAGCCCGAATCTCCTCCCATGTCCAAAAGTCCTTAGGAGGCATCCATAACTCCTGTGTCCAGACCCCTTGCTCCTGGACGCGCTGCTTGGTCCTTTTTTGGTGGGTTATTCTGTCACGAACGTCTGAAGGAGGAGACCAATGCGCAGCGTTGCGAGTGAACATGATGACTTTATTAACTTAAAGCAACCACGAAGAAAACAACAAATGACGATCCGTGAAGTTCTATACTGAATACTACTAACAGCAACAAAGAAACAATAACCCACAACACAAAGGAGAAAACACACAGAATATATATGGCTCCCAATCAGAGATAACGAGCCGACAGCTGACACTCGTTACCTCCGATTGGGAGTCATCGACCAATCACCACCTGACACAAACAAAATGAAACTCACCCATCCCCAACACCACCAAATGAAAGACACCCAAACACATGAAAATGAACAACCCTGGCTCAATATAAACGTCCATAGAGCCAGAGTGTCACAGAAAAGGGAAAGGTAGTGCACTATAAAGGGAAAAGGGTGCCATTTAGGACTCAGTAGCTGTGTAATGTTGGTTGGCCTGTTTGTGTTGAAATTATTGTATGTCACAAGACATTTCCCAGTGACAGTTTTATGTTGTATCTGATAATTAATTGCACCCACTTGGCGTCCCACGTCCAAGTCCCTGATTAGAGGGGAAGAATGGAAAAAAAAGCAGTGGCCCTGTCTTGGAGAGTCCTAGAAGGTTGCTGCACTGTGTTTTCAGATTCATGCTGTTATATTATATTCTACTCATTCATATTCACAAAAGGTATATCAGTTTGGATTCAGTTGCATACATTTTCACCCCATTAAACACGTCAGTTGCAAGAACAATAAATCAAATATAATTTTTATGGAATGATCAATGAAGTCAGGGTCTGCCACCGAAATATCACCCTATTCTGCATGTAGCAGGGGTAATGGCCCACTTTTCTGAAACAAATATGAATCCGATAGCAATTATTCTTGATGTTGGTTCCTCATAGGGGCTGTGTGTTATTACTGAACTAAAACCACCACTGTCTTCCTCTCATCTAATACTGGAACTTTATTTTATCTAATGAAATGTTTTTTATTGCTCTCGACCAGTGAAAAGCTCTGGAGAGCTGAAATCCAGAGGGGTAAAGTTATTACTGGGAAAGGACAACAATAACAAACTGTCTTTGAGTAAGTTTCCTATTTATCTTTACGCTAATAGTTTACTGTGTGTGTCTGTGTGTGTGTGTGTGGACTATTTGTTTGAGATGTGAAGTTCTTTGTTTTAAGCTGGGGCATCATTTGGTATTTATATAAGGGCATTTAGCTAGGAGAACCCTTTCTTGTTCCATATTTTGGGTTCCAGGGCCTCCCGAATGGCACAGCGTTCTAAGGCACTGCAGTGCTTGAGGCGTCACTACAGACCCGGGTTCGCTCCCAGGCTGTGTCACAGCTGGCCGTGACCGGGAGACCCATGAGGCAGTGCACAATTGGCTCAGCGTCCTCCGGGTCAGGGGAGGGTTTGGCCGGCCGGGATTTCCTTGTCCCATCGCGCTCTAGCAACTCCTTGTGGCGGGCAGGGCGCCTGCAAGCTGACTTTGGTCGCCAGCTGGACGGTGTTTCCTCCGACACATTGGTGCGGCTGGCTTCCAGGTTAAGCGAGCAGTGTGTCAAGAAGCAATGCGGCTTGGCAGGATCCTGTTTCGGGGGATGCACGGCTCTCGACCTTTGCCTCTCCCGAGTCCGTAGGGGAGTTGCAGTGATGGGACAAGACTGTAGCTACCAATTTGGATATCACGAAGTAAAAAAATATATATGTATTTTGGGTTCCATGTAGAACCGTCTGTGTAAAGGGTTCTACGTGGAACTCAAAAGGTCTTTTTGACAAACGCCCCCCATTACTCTGTAAAGGTAGGCTGGATACCCATGTGGAAAAGAGTCATGAAAATCAGATAAGAATCGTGTATTATTTCTAGAAAAATCTAATAAGCCTTCTAATAAGGATCTGGTAAGACTGTGTGTTTTACCTTATACTGTATGTTAGTGGTGTATTTGTATGACATATACAATTGAATGCATGATTGTGGTGAGTTTCCTACAAAGATTTTCTCTCCTCCTCTTCCTCCTCTCTCGCCCCTCTCCTCTCCTCTCCTCTCCTCTCCTCTCCTCTCCTCTCCTCTCCTCTCCTCTCCTCTCCTCTCCTCTCCTCTCCTCTCCTCTCCTCTCCTCTCCTCTCCTCTCCTCTCCTCTCCTCCTCCTCCTCTTCAAGGACTTCAAGGATAACCAATAGATGACCTTAGTAAATATTAGTACTGTACATGTAGCTCCAATTAATGGTGCTCATTTCCTCCCACAATGTGTTATCTAATTGTTTTCCCAACCGTTCATTATGGGTCTACCTGATTGGTGTGTTTCTATAGTGAATCAATAAGCCTGATAACCAGTAACAGTGCATTATGGTTCTACCTGATTGGTGTGTTTCTATAGTGAATCAATAAGCCTGATAACCAGTAACAGTGCATTGTGGTTCTACCTGATTGGTGTGTTTCTATAGTGAATCAATAATCCTGATAACCAGTAACAGTGCATTGTGGTTCTACCTGATTGGTGTGTTTCTATAGTGAATCAATAATCATGATAACCATTAACAGTGCATTGTGGTTCTACCTGTTATCGTGTTCCTACAGTGAATGAAGGAGGAATTAAACAGGTGTCCAATTATTGCCCGGACCCGGGGGAACCTGAGAACGGCAAACGCAGCGGCTCCGACTTCAGGTGAGCTCATCTGTAACTAAACATGCCTGTCTACCTGCCATGGGTTGTGTCCCAAATGGGCCCTGGTCAAAAGTAGTGCCCTGTGAGATGCAGCCAGAATAAAACCTCTAGACTATAGCCCTAGTAAAACAGAGTGAAAACTATATATTTTAATGCCATTTGCAGTTAAGGCTTCAGTCCGTCCATAATATGTCCTCAATCCATCTGTCCATAATATGTCCTCAATCCATCTGTCCATAATATGTCCTCAGTTTATCTGTCCATAATATGTCCTCAATCCATCTGTCCATAATATGTCCTCAGTCTATCTGTCCATAATATGTCTTCAGTCCATCTGTCCATAATATGTCCTCAGTCCATCTGTCCATAATATGGCCTCAGTCCATCTGTCCATAATATGTCCTCAGTCCATCTGTCCATAATATGTCCTCAGTCCATCTGTCCATAATATGTCCTCAGTCCATCTGTCCATATTATGGCCTCAGTCCATCTGTCCATAATATGTCCTCAGTCCTTATTCCAAGCGATCCAAAAGCTTCTTATTATATTAGAGTGTGTGGGAGGAGCTCCTCTCAACCGTTTTCTCTTTTGTAAAGACTTCATTTATTACATGAATTTGTTGTTATCTGTTCATTCATTTATTACATGAATGTGTTGTTATCTGTTCAAGCATTGGAGCAACGGCTCAGTTTACCTGTGATGAGGACCATGTGCTGCAAGGCTCCAAAACCATCACCTGTCAGAGGGTAGCGGAGGTGTTCGCTGCTTGGAGCGACCACAGACCTGTCTGCAAAGGTGAGGCCCTCCGCCCGGTGCATCTAATCTAGATACATGCTTTGATTAAACCAGGGCCTGTGGATATATGCAGATTCTAATGGTCAATCCTTTAACTCTGTTAATATTGTATGATAGCAGAGAGTATTACACCAGCAGGCCTTTACACAATGTATTATTCCCTCTCTGCATATAAACATTTCACTCCTTTCTCTTCTTTCAGTGAAAACGTGCGGATCAACTCTCCATGGTCCATCGGGGACTTTCACGTCTCCCAATTTCCCCATCCAGTACGAGAGTAATTCCCACTGTGTGTGGGTTATCACTGCAGGTGACCCCAATAAGGTATGGATAATATGCTTAAGCCCTTACCTGTCAGCTCTCCTATGCTCTCCCAGTCTCTCGTTGACATTGAAATCATTATCTATGTATTACATTACCATGTGTTAGCTAACGTTACCTAACGTCATTAGGATAATTATGCAGTGTGTCTGCATTGCTAATTAGAATTTTTTGTTTTTTTTACATGAACACACTGCAGGCATATGGTGCATCCCAAATGGCACCCGTTTACCCTATTTAGTGCACTACCTTTGACCAGTGGCCATTTGGTAAAGTGCACTATACAAAGACAATGTCCTGTCCTGTCCCAAAGCACAGACGCTACACGGTCCTAGAGAACAACAGAAGCATGTTGCCATCATTTTTGCTGTTGTCATCAACAGATGTGACATGCGTGGCAATTTAAAGCTTTAATCTCAGCTCCATGTGGGTTTTTCTTAATTCAGATTAAGCCTCCTTGCATGTGTCATATTATATTTGGTTGTGTTAAAAGCCTCCCTGCATGTGTCATATTATATTTGGTTCTGTGTACGATTAAATAAAGGGAGGAAAGTAGCTCGGTCACAGTCAGCTATGACTGCATCCCAAATAGCACACTATTCCCTATATAATACACTACTTTTGACCAGGGCCCATATGGCTCTGGTAAATAGGGTGCCATTCAGGAAGCAGTCGTAGCTGACTGTGACCAGAATATTTATAAAAGGGAAGACTGAAAGGCAATTCATTATTTCAGTCAATAAGTGAATCTCAAGTTGTATCTTTGCATGATTGCTTCTCAATATTTGATTTGTGTTCTGAGCGGCTTGTCAAGACCATGCCATTAGCAATCTATAAAGTCCTCCCTGAAGACCATTTGCAGTGCTTCTGGTTTGAACAATTCATGGCCTTGCTTTTGGTGCGAGAAACACACGTGTCTACCTGATTACATCATCTGTTTGATAGGACTTGTAGGATTCATTTCTTTTCTTTGTGTTTGATTTAATTATCTTTCACTCATTGTGAACTGAAAGCTGTGGGTGGATATTTAGTAAACATCTGAAAATTACTTGAATGAATGTGATTCTAAACATTCTCCCAAAGGTGTGTTTATGAAAATCACCAGCTGGTAGTATGTCTGTTAGGAATGTGATTTGAGGTAAATGTTGAATGATTCTCTGATCTCATATTGTGACATGATGATTTAATACCAATGCATACAGTAGCTGGATGGATTGTGATTGTGTTGCTGTTATCTTCTCTAAAGCTTTGTATCAGGGGTGGATTAGCTGTCATTTACCAGATACCATGTCTTATTATACAGGCATTCAAATGAACACACTGTTTATTTCTGCTGGACTCAAGAGAAATCAATCAAGTCAAATAAGTGATGCATTCATTTTGTTGTCCAATGAATAATGTGTATAATATAAATGAGTATAAAATACGTTATCATTATATGTTGTGTGTATGCATGTACCGTATATGTTACTCTGGCAGACAAACTTTACCGTCGGATGTTTCCATGAAATGACGAATAAGAAAATAAATTGTAATCAATATACTTCAACAGGTTATCCAGATCAACTTTGAGGAGTTTGACCTGGAGATCGGCTATGACTCATTAACCATTGGAGACGGAGGGGAGGTTGGGGATTCAAGAACGATAATACAAGTGTAAGTATAATGCTTGAATTATCCTCAGATCCCAGAACCAAATCTAGCTGGGAGATTATACTTAAATAAACATGTCTGTTGTTTGATGGTTTAATTAAGTCCACTTACGTTCCACGTTGTTATAAAATGTTAATATTAACCCTAACTAATAAACATGTCTGTTGTTTAATGGTTTAATTAAGTCAACTTATGTTCCATGTTGTTACAAAATGTTAATATTAACCCTAACTAATAAACATGTCTGTTGTTTAATGGTTTAATTAAGTCAACTTACATTCCATGTTGTTATAAAATGTTAATATTAACCCTACCTAATAAACATGTCTGTTGTTTAATGGTTTAATTAAGTCAACTTATGTTCCACGTTGATATAAAATGTTAATATTAACCCTAACTAATAAACATGTCTGTTGTTTAATGGTTTACTTAAGTCCACTTACGTTCCACATTGTTATAAAATGTTAATATTAACCCTAACTAAAAACATGTCTGTTGTTTAATGGTTTAATTAAGTCAACTTATGTTCCATGTTGTTACAAAATGTTAATATTAACCCTAACTAATAAACATGTCTGTTGTTTAATGGTTTAATTAAGTCAACTTATGTTCCACGTTGATATAAAATGTTAATATTAACCCTAACTAATAAACATGTCTGTTGTTTAATGGTTTAATTAAGTCCACTTACGTTCCACATTGTAATAAAATGTTAATATTAACCCTAACTAATAAACATACCTGTTGTTTAATGGTTTAATTAAGTCCACTTATGTTCCACGTTGTTATAAAATCTTAATATTAACCCTAACTCATAAACATGTCTGTTGTTTAATGGTTTAAGTCAACTTACGTTCCACGTTGATATAAAATGTTAATATTAACCCTAACTAATAAACATGTCTGTTGTTTAATGGTTTAAGTCAACTTACGTTCCACGTTGTTATAACATGTTAATATTAACCCTAACTAATAAACATGTCTATTGTTTTATGGTTCAATTAAGTCTACTGACGTTCCACGTTGTTATCAAATGTTATTATTAACCCTACCTAATAAACATGTTTGTTGTTTACAATAATTACTTATTTTCAAGTCTCTCTTACATGCCTGGTTGTTTAGAAAAGGTAAATAGCTTTTACGATAACCCTGTCTCTTATTTATATGTATTGAACCTGTATTTAGACAGATAATTAAATTAAGAACAGATTCTTATTTACAATAACAACCGATCTGATTGGCTGAAAGGCAGTATTGTGACAGGCTATTGTCTGTATTGTGCTCTTATCTGCAGGCTGACGGGCAGCTTCGTGCCTGACCTTATTGTCAGCATGTCCCATCAAATGTGGCTGCACCTTCAGTCTGATGAGAGCGTGGGATCTATCGGTTTCAAGATCAACTATAAAGGTGCAGACACTCTCAAACTCTTAATCCCTAGACACAGTATAAAGTCCTCCCCTGTGCAGATAATGATAAAACGTTGAAATACAGACACTATCAAACTACCTTAGCCCAGACCTGCCCCCATCCCCAGCCCCCAGCACCTAGCCCCCAGCCCCCAGCCCCAGCCCCCAGCCCACAGCCCCAGCCCCCAGCTCCTAGCCCCAGCTCCTAGCCCCAGCCTTAGACACATTGTCATACAGACCCCTTTTCAGATAAATTATACAACTTTAAAACATTTGACCAATCACAAACTCAACTTCAAGATCAAAAAGGTAAAAACACTCTCCAACACCTCCATTACATTTACATTTACATAATTTAGCCAGAGCGACTTCCATCCCAGACCTGGCCCAGCACCAGACTACCTCCATCCCAGACCTGGCCCAGCACCAGACTACCTCCATCCCAGATCTAGCCCAGCACCAGACTACCTCCATCCCAGACCTGGCCCAGCACCAGACTACCTCCATCCCAGACCTGGCCCAGCACCAGACTACCTCCATCCCAGACCTGGCCCAGCACCAGAGAACCTATAATCCATGTACTATCAGTATGAAACAGATAAAGGACTATTTGACTGATCCCTGCCTCATTCTCTGACAGAGATTGATAAGGAGAGTTGCGGGGACCCAGGCACACCTCTGTATGGCTTCCAGGAGGGCAGTGGGTTTCTGAATGGGAACGTGCTGCGGTTCGAGTGCCAATTTGGCTTCGAGCTGATTGGAGAGAGGATGATCACCTGTCAGAACAACAACCAATGGTCTGCTAACATCCCTATTTGCATATGTGAGTATATGGACTGCATCCCGTTGCCTTGCAGAGCATGGATAAGTATGTTCATTGTTGGTAATTCCATGTTAAAGCAACAAGGTAATTCTGTGGAATATGTTTATATTAAAATAAATGATGAAATACATTATTACTCTTTTCAGGTTTTACATCCCATATGTAACATACAGTGGGGAAAAAAAGTATTTAGTCAGCCACGAATTGTGCAAGTTCTCCCACTTAAAAAGATGAGAGAGGCCTGTAATTTTCATCATAGGTACACGTCAACTATGACAGACAAATTGAGGGGAAAAAATCCAGAAAATCACATTGTAGGATTTTTTATGAATTTATTTGCAAATTATGGTGGAAAATAAGTATTTGGTCACCTACAAACAAGCAAGATTTCTGGCTCTTACCTGTATTAATGGCACCTGTTTGAACTTGTTATCAGTATAAAAGACACCTGTCCACAACCTCAAACAGTCACACTCCAAACTCCACTATGGCCAAGACCAAAGAGCTGTCAAAGGTGTAATGAATACTCGGACAGAGTGGTAAGATCCAATCGCAGAATTGCGATGCTTTATTAGAGTACAGACAAGGAAATAGCTTAATCGTGGTCTGGCGAGCTGTGGTCAAAACCGGGCAAGGCAGAGACAGGCAGAGGTACCAAGGGAGCGGGCGTAGTCGTAGTCGAGGGCACGGGCACGGGCACAGGTTCAGAGTACGGTAATCACTGGGATAGACAAGCAGAGGATTAAGCAATTCGGGGAGTCAAACAACGAAGCACAGGTCTGGTACACTGGTAATCAAAAACAAACTATCTCTCTCTCTCTCTGAACAAAACGCTTAGCAAGTCACAAAGGAACAATACCTCGCACCGACTGAACTTCTGAGCACACCTATATCCTACTCTAATTACTGACAGGTGTGCTCAGAACTCAGGTGAAACAGATCGAGTCTGATGACTCCCCCTCTCAGTAGATCGGGGAAGTGTCAGACTCTGTCTAGATCCAGCCAAACCCCGATCCCTTATAAAAGGACACCAGAAACAAAATTGTAGACCTGCACCAGGCTGGGAAGACTGAATCAGCAATAGGTAAGCAGCTTGGTTTGAAGAAATCAACTGTGGGAGCAATTATTAGGAAATGGAAGACATACAAGACCACTGATAATCTCCCTCGATCTGGGGCTCCACGCAAGATCTCACCCCGTGGGGTCAAAATGATCACAAGAACGGTGAGCAAAAATCCCAGAACCACACGGGGGGACCTAGTGAATGACCTGCAGAGAGCTGGGAACAAAGTAATAAAGCCTACCATCAGTAACACACTACGCCGCCAGGGACTCAAATCCTGCAGTGCCAGACGTGTCCCCCTGCTTAAGCCAGTACATGTCCAGGTCCATCTGAAGTTTGCTAGAGTGCATTTGGATGATCCAGAAGAGGATTGGAAGAATGTCATATGGTCAGATGAAACAATAGAACTTTTTGGTAAAAACTCAACTCGTCGTGTTTGGAGGACAAAGAATGCTGAGTTGCATCCAAAGAACACCATACCTACTGTGAAGCATGGGGGTGGAAACATCATGCTTTGGGGCTGTTTTTCTGCAAAGGGACCAGGACGACTGATCCGTGTAAAGGAAAGAATGGATGGGGCCATGTATCGTGAGATTTTGAGTGAAAACCTCCTTCCATCAGCAAGGGCATTGAAGATGAAACGTGGCTGGGTCTTTCAGCATGACAATGATCCCAAACACACCGCCCGGGCAACAAAGGAGTGGCTTCATAAGAAGCATTTCAAGGTCCTGGAGTGGCCTAGCCAGTCTCCAGATCTCAACCCCATAGAAAATCTTTGGAGGGAGTTGAAAGTCCGTGTTGCCCAGCGACAGCCCCAAAACATCACTGCTCTAGAGGAGATCTGCACGGAGGAATGGGCCAAAATACCAGCAACAGTGTGTGAAAACCTTGTGAAGACTTACAGAAAACGTTTGACCTGTGTCATTGCCAACAAAGGGTATATAACAAAGTATTGAGAAACTTTTCTTATTGACCAAATACTTATTTTTCACCATAATTTGCAAATAAATTCATTAAAAATTTTCTGGAAAAAAAAATCTCATTTTGTCTGTCATAGTTGACGTGTACCTATGATGAAAATTACAGGCCTCTCTCATCTTTTTAAGTGGGAGAACTTGCACAATTGGTGGCTGACTAAATACTTTTTTTCCCCACTGTAGCACCATGTGGTGCAGTATGTACATTTATAGGAAAACCCTCCCATCCTGCCTCCATGGAATATCTTGATGAACATAACATATGGACATGCGAACTTAAACATTTCCACACCTAACCCATTCCTTTTCCTACTCCCACAGTCCCATGTTTCTCCAACTTCACGGCGGCCATGGGCACTGTGCTGTCCCCTGACTACCCAGAGGGCTATGGGAACAACCTGAACTGTGTGTGGATCATCATCTCTGAGCCCGGCAGCCGGATCCACCTGGCCTTCAACGACTTTGACCTGGAGCCTCCATACGACTTCCTCACCGTGAAGGACGGAGACCAGGTAATGAATTGATTGATACCGTGGCTTGCGAAAGTATTCACCCCCTTGACATTTTTCCTATTTTGTTGCCTTACAACCTGGAATTAAAATTTATTTTTGGGGGGGTTTGTATCATTTGATTTACACAACATGCCTACCACTTTGAAGATGCAAAACATTTTTTGGGGTGAAACAAACAAGATATAAGACAAAAAAAACAGAAAACTTGAGCATGCATAACTATTCACCCCCCAAAAGTCAATACTTTGTAGAGCCACCTTTTGCAGCAATTATAGCTGCAAGTCTCTTGGGGTATGTCTCTATAAGCTTGGCACATCTAGCCACTGGGATTTTTGCCCATTCTTCAAGGCAAAACTGCTCCAGCTTCGCTGGTGTACAGCAATCTTTAAGTCATACCACAGATTCTCAATTGGATTGAGGTCTGGGCTTTGACTAGGCCATTTCAAGACATTTATATGTTTCCCCTTAAACCACTCAAGTGTTGCTTTAGCAGTATGCTTAGGGTCATTGTCCTGCTGGATACAGGTTTCCCTCAAGAATATCCCTGTATTTAGCGCCATCCATCATTCCTTCAATTCTGACCAGTTTCCCAGTCCCTGCCGATGAAAAACATCCCCACAGCATGGTGCTGCCACCACCATGCTTCACTGTGGGGATGGTGATCTCGGGGTGATGAGAGATGTTGGGTTTGCGCCAGGCATTTTCCTTGATGGCCAAAATGCTGAATTTTAGTCTCATCTGACCAGAGTACCTTCTTCCATATGTTTGGGGAGCCTCCAACATGCCTTTTGGCGAACACCAAATGTGTTTGCTTATTTTTTTCTTTAAGCAATGGCTTTTTTTCTGGCCACTCTTCTGTAAAGCCCAGCTCTGTGGAGTGTACGGCTTAAAGTGGTCCTATGGACATATACTCCAGTCTCCGCTGTGGAGCTTTGCAGCTCCTTCAGGGCTATCTTTGGTCTCTTTGTTGCCTCTCTGATTAATGCCCTCCTTGCCTGGTCTGTGAGTTTGGGTGGGCAGCCCTCTCTTGGCAGGTTTGTTGTGGTGCCATGTTCTTTCCATTTTTTATTAATGAATTTAATGGTGCTCCGTGGGATGTTCAAAGTTTTGGATGGCGTTTGCCACATTTTTTATAACCCAACCCTGATCTGTACTTCTCCACAACTTTGTCCCTGACCTGTTTGGAGAGCTCCTTGGTCTTCATGGTGCCACTTGCTTGGTGGTGCCCCTTGCTTAGTGGTGTTGCAGACTCTGGGGCCTTTCAGAACAGGTGTATATATACTGAGATCATGTGACAGATCATGTGACACTTAGATGCATGTGGGTGAACTTTTTAAAACTAATTATGTGACTTCTGAAGGTAATTGGTTGCACCAGATCGCTCTGGATAAGAGCGTCTGCTAAATGACTAAAATGTAATGTTTCATACATCTCTTATCATTGGGCCAGTCACCGAAAGGATGCTGGTTCGAATACCTGAGGTGACAAAGTGAAAAATCTGTCGATGTGCCCTTGAGCAAGGCACTTAACCTTATTGCCTCTTTGTTTGTGGTTAGTTAATCTCTTATTGTCTCTTGGTTTGTGGTTAGTTAATCTCTTATTGCCTCTTGGTTTGTGGTTAGTTCATCTCTTATTGTCTCTTGGTTTGTGGTTAGTTCATCTCTTATTGTCTCTTGGTTTGTGGTTAATTCATCTCTTTTTGTCTCTTGGTTTGTGGTTAGTTCATCTCTTATTGCCTCTTGGTTTGTGGTTAGTTCATCTCCTATTGTCACTTGGTTTGCGTTTATTTCTTTCATTTTCTTGTTTTGCAATAAGTGTTATGTTGTTTAAGTGTGTTGTTTTTTTAAGAGTGTTGTTTAAATGCACTGTAAATAATGTTTGATATGATGTGGTTGTACCAGATGGGCTCGTCCATCCTGGGGAGGTACTCAGGAGCGGAGGTGCCCTCTCACTTCAGCTCCAACACCAACATACTACAGCTGGAGTTCCAGGCAGACCACTCCATGTCTGGAAGAGGATTCAACATCACCTACAGCAGTCAGTACAATACTCGATTATTACCAGATATGTCATGCAGGTCACATTTCTGAGTAGGCACTGATGACTAAATGTACCTTGAATTAGCATTCGTTCAACGTCATACTGCAAGGCACACTTTTGCAAGGCTGTACTATTAGATGTATTAGATCTCCCGAGTGGCGCAGTGGTCTAAGGCACTGCATCACAGTGCTAGCTGTGCCACTAGAGATCCTGGTTTGAATCCAGGCTCTGTCGTAGCCGGCCGCGACCAGGAGACCCATGGGGTGGCGCACAATTGGCCCAGCGTCGTCCAGGGTAGGGGAGGGAATGGCCGGCAGGGATGTAGCTCAGTTGTGGGTTCAATTCCCACGGGGGGCCAGTATGAAAAAGAAAAAAATAATGTATGCACTCACTAAGTGTAAATCGCTCTGGATAAGAGCGCCTGCTAAATGACTAAAATGTAATGTGTCATACATCTCTTATCATTGGGCCAGTCACCGAAAGGATGCTGGTTCGAATACCTGAGATGACAAAGTGAAAAATCTGTCGATGTGCCCTTGAGCAAGGCACTTAACCTTAATTTTCTCCAGGGGCACCATACTGCTGTGGCTGACCGTGTAAAACAACACATTTCACTTCACCTATCCAGTGGATGTGACAACTTGGATTATTATTTATTTTTTTATTTTTTTACAAATGTACAGTCTTGTGTTTCATTGTATATAATGTGGACTTTATCTAACACTGTATTTTCAATATCAACTACAGTAATCAGAACACTGTAGCTTCAATATCAACTTCAGTAATCAGAACACTGTAGCTTCAATATCAACTACAGTAATCAGAACACTGTAGCTTCAATATCAACTACAGTGATCAGTACACTCACAGGGCAGATAGCTGTTGGATTAATGTTGTGTCAACGTTATATTGTAAAACAAACCTGTCAAAGAAAACCCCAATCTATTGCAAGGCTCTATTAACAGATGTGTCATACATCTGATATTGTTGAGAGGGCACTGACGGCCAAATACACAGCATTGTCATGTATTGTACGTATGTAATGCCAACTACATTATGTCTGTTACAATTCTACCATACAAGCGGATGAAATTGAGGCAGCACACGAACGGCCCTCAGTTTCAATGGGAATGATATCCCAGGCTATTATATGGTTGAATACAACCTTAGTATCTGTTCTCCTCTGTGAAGGCAGTGCAGTCCCTAGATAAGGTATTGTTGTTCTGAGACCTACTGTACGCTAGCAGTGAGAGAGTTATATTTTCTTCTCACACAAGAAAGTTATCTTTTCTTCTCACATCTCTTTCTTGATCCTCTTTTTTGAAAGGCCTTATTTCTCATTAGACACTATACCATGTTCCCTCCCTCCCTCCCTCCCCTCCAGCATTTGGCCACAATGAGTGTCCGGACCCAGGCGTCCCTCTGAATGCCAGACGGTTTGGGGACAGTTTCCAGCTGGGTAGCTCTGTCTCTGTGGTGTGTGAGGAGGGCTTCATCAAGACCCAGGGCACTGACACCATCACCTGCCAGCTGGAGGGGGGCAAGGTCATGTGGAGCGGACCCATCCCTAAATGTGAAGGTAACAATGATTCATTATTCAAACATTTCCAGTGGATGGATAGTGTTATGCTTCAGTTATACTGCACCAGGACCTGCTCTAAATGTGAAGGCAGGACTGCAGATGGTGATGATGAAGTCATTTTAAAGGATATTATTTGAGGATTAGATAGCATTAATGTTTTCTATCTATCTGTGTTGTTATACCTCCTGGGCCTGTGGCATGTGGCAGTAGCCATAATAATAATTGCACTAAGGCAGGGTGGACAATCATTTTGGTTCAAGGGCCACATCGGGATCTCCCCAAT